>NW_026606076.1:38622500-38735000 GCF_029834395.1 Sorex fumeus
CAGCCCAAAGGTGCTGGCTCAATAGGTCCACTTCTACGGTCTTAGAACCCGAGCTTCAGAGAGGCCAAGCCAGTGCCCCACGTCCCCAGCAGCCCTAGGGCTGGCTTTGCAGTCATGCCCAGGTCCCCAGGGTGCCAGGCAGGTGCATGGCCTGTACCTGCATAGATGACCATTCCATAGCAGGTGTCAGTGTTCCGGACCCTGCAGCCCCGAAGCAGGATGTTACCACTGTCCAGTGGGTACTTCTTGCCTGTCCATTCCAGGCAGCCCACAAAGTGGTGCATGCGGCTATTGGGTTCCTGGCATACCACCTTGCCTGGGAAGAGCAACAAGCTCATCAGGAACCAAGCTCAGATGGATGTCAAGCCCCCTCCAACACCCTCATGGGCCAGACTGGCCCAAACTCCCTGCCCTCGGCACCAGCCCCCACCTGGTAGCCTTCTTTGAGTGGTTCCCTTCCGGACCACTTCCAGCCTCAGGGCCTTTGCACGTGCTGTTCCTACTACACCACCTCAGGGAAGCCCACACTGATGCCCTGGCCAGATTAGCCCTACCCTTCCCTTCCAAAGTCCCCTCCCTTCTGTTTTGTTTGTTGGTTGGCTTTGGGGGCCACACCCGGCAGTCAGGAGCAATTCCTGCTTCTGTGCTCAGGAGTGATCCGTGGTGGTAATCACCACCAGGGCCCAAACCAAGGCCCGCCACTGGCAAGGCAAGTGCCTTCCGCCCTGGGCTCTCTCTCAAATACATGGTTTGATCCTCGGCACAGCCTAGACATCCCTAAGTGCTGATTTCTGGGGGTGGCTGCCCCCTCAAACACCTCTGCAGACCTGCAGCACCTTTTGTCAATGGCTAGACCACAAAGCCCACTTAGCACCCTGAGTGAGGATGGGGGTGAGGTGCAGACGCCCTGCCTCACCTCTGCGCCGCTGGCTCAGGCAGGCAGGTTGGGGAGTTCTCACCTTGGAAAGCCGCCATCTTCCTGATGGAGGTGAGTTCATGGTGTGTGATCTTGGGCGCTTGTCGGAACTTCAAGTTGGTCTCCCTAATGCGGAGAAGGAGGGTGGGTAGCGCCCCCCGCCCCGTGCGTGGTCGCTCAGACCTTGGCACAAGGGGTGGAAGGGAGCCCTAGGACAGTGGGGAGGGCGCTGGTCTTGCACGCAGTGGACCAAGGTTCAATTCCCGGCACCCCATAGGGTTCCGAGCTAACCAGTAGTGACCCCTCAACACAGGAGTGATCCCCCCCGAGCCCGCAAAATACAAACGAACACAAAAAGAGAGCACAGAGCCCATGATGCACGCCCACAGACTATCAGTCAGGGGGCCTGGGGCTCAGAATGGGTAAGAAGCTTGCCCAAGGACACACAGCACTGGCCAAAGACATTGAGACCAAACCCTCCACTTTCAGTAGGGTGGAGGGAGACGGAGTCAAACCCAGCGGTGGTCAGGGCTTCCTCCTGGCTCTCTGCTCAGGAATCTCTCCTGGTGGTATTGGGAGGCGAGCCGGAGGGGGTGCTGGGACTCGAACCCAGGTCAGGGACAAGGAAAAAAACGCCCTCGCTCAGACCCCAAGCCCTCCTCTCTTTTTTTTTGGGGGGGGGGGGGTTGGGCCACACCGGGTGATGCTCAGGGCTGACTCGGCTGACTCTACGCTCAGGGATCATAAGCGTCCACCCGCTGTCCTTGTCCTGCGGCCCTGGGCCAAAGGCCAGGAGCAGAGGCGTGGGGTGGGCCCCGCCCGCCCTCGGGGGTCTCTCTCGGGGGTCCGTGCTCACCCGTCGATGTCTGCCGTCTCCACATAGCACAGGCTGCTGGGCTCGGAGCTGCTCAGAAGCAGCAGGTCGGCCTGGGCGGGGCGGGGCGAGGGGCGGGCACGGTCGCTGCGGGGGTCCCCCACACCCACCCGCCCCGCCCGGGGCTGCCCCCCGCCCCCAGGCCCGCGAACCCACCGGGACGATGCTATCTTTCTGCAGGCAGATCACGTCCCCCACACAGATGTCCTCCCACCTTCTCCAGATGAACCTGCGGACCCGGGGAAGAGAGCTCGGGAATGGGGAGGGGGGGCTGCGGGGTGCCGCCCCCAAACCGCTTTTTTTTTTCCCCTCCCGGACAGTTCCCCCACCGCGCCGCCAGAGGTCGCTCCTGAGCACCGGGCGCCTGAACCCGCCGCGCCCCCCGCCCCTCAACGGAGGGGGTGGGGGGGAAAAGGGGTTCCCCTCCCCCAAGGCTGTGGGTGTGATGCGAGAAACGGGACTGGGGGAGCTCAGTCTTGGCGAGAAGGGGGCATGAGGGGGCGCCTGCCCACCCTCCAGCTTCAGCCCCAGCCCCAGGGGAAGGCGGCTACCAAATCAGCACGGCTCAATATCATTAATTCTTTGGGGGGGGAGGGGGTGTTGACTCCTGACTCTGCACTCAGGGAGCACTCCCGATGCTGCTGGGGGACGCTGTGGGCGGCCGGGGAGTCGAACCCGGGTCAACGGCCTGCAAAGCGAGCGCTCCGGGGGGCGGGGGGGGCTCCCGCGCTCACCTCTTCCCCATCAGGACCTTGCAGGGCCTTTTGTTGATGATCTTGTCGCTCTTGTGCCTCCTCTGGGTGGACGGGGTCCGAGTCAGAGAGGCGGCACGCACCCCTGCGTGGACCCCCTCTACCAGGCTGGGTGGGGGGCGTGGCTTGGGGGCGAGCACCTGCACGTGCCCAGGGCTTGGGGGTAGGGGGGAACCATCTGGTGGGACTGGCCGAGAAAGGAGGGGGTCCATGTGCCAGCCGATGTGACCCACTCCTCTCCCCTCTGCCGTGGGGTCTCTGGAAGAACACCCCCCTATCACCCTTCCCCCACCCCGGACCCCACTTACGATGTCATCCACCAGGTCCCTGGCAGCTCGGAGGAGGAGGAGGAGAACAAGTGGGATGAAGAGTGTGAACCAAGGCAGCGTGGAAATTTCTGGAAAGGACTGGTGCAGCGGGGGAGGGGGTGGGGGTGGGTTAGGACCTAAGCCAGGGGCACCCACCCCACCCCAGGACACAGTGTTTTGCGTCCCACCTGCCAGTGGCCCTCTTGCCAGGTCACAGCTCCCTGTCACTCGCTGTCAGCACACTATGCCAGCTTCCTTGACGCCACCTCCAGGAAGCCCTCCCAGCTTCTTTCTTCCACCACCCCCTTCTTGTTTTGGGCCATGCCCCCCCCCCCCACACATGGTTTCCTGACAGCCACCTCCACCAACCCTAGAGCTGCCGGATCACGGCATAAGTAGGTCCTCAATAAACGCTGCCTGGCTCCCTGGATAAAAGCCACACCTTTCTGGAGCTGGAGAGATAGTACAGTAGGGAGGGCGCTGACCTTGCACGCCGCTGACCTGGGTTCGATGCCCTGACCACCCCCCCACCCCCCGGGGAGTGATCCCTGAGCACTGAGTCAGGAGGAGGAAGCCCTGAGCACTGCTGGGTGTGGCCCCAAACAAAACAAAAAAGTAGTGACTCTCTCTCCATGGGACTGAAATGAGTTGTCTGTGTGTGTGTGTGTGTGTGTGGCGGGGGGGGGGGATGTTTCTAGAACCTCCCCACCTGTTGAGGGAGGAAGGGAGGTTGGTCACTCAGGCATTGGGAAGGGGAACACGGGTCCCCCAAATCTGCTCTACACCCCATGTCTCCTTCCTTGGCTTGTGGGGTAAGTTGAGGGCCTTGACTGGCCCCCCAAAAGGGCTGTGACCCCCTGGGCCCGGCGGAACCCCACCCACGTGCCCCTTTCTCACTCAACACACTGGGCACACACCCCCACCTGCCGAACTCCAGTTCTCCAGTTGTTCATCTAGGCAGGGGAACTGTGTCAGCTGGGAGGATGGGGGGGACACCTGGGGCTCCAGGAGGGGGAGTCGGGGGCACGGGGTACTCACCTGGAGGATGATGATGAACAGGAAGTAGAGGTTGGACAGGCGCTGGAACTGCTCAAACAGGTTCAGAGGCAGGAAGGAGAAAACGTTGTACTTGGCCGTGTGGATGACGTTGGTCTGGAACGAGGGGGCCGGAGGGCTCAAGGGGCGCTGGCTGAACGCCCCCTTCCCTGTGGGAAAGGGGGCTGGGGCCACACCCTGGGGTGCTCAGGGGCGATTCGTGGGTCCTGGAAGTGGGACCCTGCTGAGAGGAGCTGCGGGGGGGAGGGTACCCCGTGAAGAAAGACCCGGGGTTGACTGACTTGCTTCTGAGTCTAAAACCCAAAGGCAAACCTTGATTGGAATTGATAGAGGCTCTGCAGAATGCAAGGTGTCTCAGGTGTGCATTTATGGAGCACCTGCTGAATGCAGGCCCTCCCCGGCACGTCCTAAGTGCCTGCTGAATACAAGGCCTCATCAGCATATATTGAGCGCCTGCTGAATGCGAGGCCTTCTCAGGATTTATTGAGTGCTTGCTGAATGCAAGACCTCACCGCGGCTACGCCACGGGAAGACCCACGGGACCAAGCTGGGAGTTCCGACGGGAACTGGGCAGACTGAATTGATAACGTTGCAGCCTAATTCATTTGACTGGGGACGGGGCTGGAGCAGAGGCCACAGGGTAGGGTGCGTGCAGGCTGGCACGGGTGCCAATGACGTTCGTGGAGGCGGCAGAGGCGAGAGGCCCCCTCAGACTCCTCTGGACCAGAGGTGGGTGGTGGGCGGTCGGCCTACCTTGTATTTCTTTCTTTCTCTTTTTTTTTTTTTTGCTTTTTGGGTCACACCTGGCGATGCTCAGGGGTCACTTCTGGCGCTCTGCACTCAGGAATTATTCCTGGCGGTGCTTGGGGGACCCTATGGGATGCCGGGGATCGAACCCGGGTCGGCCGCGTGCAGGCAAACGCCCTCCCGGCTGTGCTATTGATAGCTGCAGCCCCCTACCTTGTATTTCTGCCGCTGCCAACACAGGAAGACTTTCTCCTTGAACTGGCTGTTGTAGGCGCGGTTGTTAGCCTTCACTTCCCAGGTGAACGCTGCGGCAGACAGACCGAGTTGGGGCATCCGGCCGGAGAGCAAACACCGCCTAACAAGGCCCCAGGGGCTGACTAACGGGGCCCCAGGCTCCCCGGCAAAGGAGCCCTGTAAACAAACAGCAGCACCCCGTGGCCGCACACACAGGAGGCGCGTGGGGGTCCCTCCCGAGCCAGCCACCCTCGCCTGTGCCTTGTTTCCACAGAGGGACAAGGTGGGGGTCCCCCCAGGGCCAGACTGGGCAGTGTCAGTATTTCAGAGCCCAAACCCCCCCAATTCAGAGTCCAGGTTCCTGTTCAAGCTTTACTAAAGGGCTACTGATAACCTATCGGGAACCACTGCTGGAACGGTGGGACATTCGTGGGGATCCCAATCACCCCCGATCTCAGCAGTTGCTTATTATTTTGGGGGGAAGTTATGTTGTGGGTTTGGAGGCTACAGCTGGTAGTGCTCAGGGCTGACTCCTGGCTCCTTGCTCAGGGCTGACTCCTGGCTCCTTGCTCAGGGCTGACTCCTGACTCTGTGCTCAGGCCTGACTCCTGGCTCCGTGCTCAGGGCTGACTCCTGGCTCTGTGCTCAGGGCTGACTCCTGGCTCTGTGCTCAGGCTGATTCCTGGCTTGGCACTCAGGGTTCCCTCCTGGCTGTGCTCAGGGAACTCTCCAGGGTTCCAGGGATCAAACCTAGGTTGAACACGTGCACGACAAGTGCCCTCCCCACTGTCCCATCTCTCCAGCCCCCCCCCCCCCTTCAACTTCTGTAAGGCCCCTCTGCACCCTGGCGGGTCCCCAGGGTTAGTGCCTGAGTTCTTTTTTTTTTTTTTTTTGCTTTTTGGGTCACACCCGGCAATGCACAGGGTTTCCTCCTGGCTCATGCACTCAGGAATTACCCCTGGCGGTGCTCAGGGGACCATATGGGATGCTGGGAATCGAACCCGGTTCGGCCATGTGCAAGGCAAACGCCCTACGTGCTGTATTATCGCTCCAGCCCATAGTACCTGAGTTCTTGTCCTCTTCAAACTCTTCTTGGAACGCCAAACTGCTCATGTTGATCCGGCTGAAGAGAGCGGGGTAGGCGAGGGACATAGTGACCTTAGTCCTTCTCTGCGATGTCACCTCAGGGTGGGCGGGGGGGGGTGGGGCCGAGGAGAGGGTTCAAAGGACCCGACGGGAAGATTTGCAGGTATGAGGCCCCGAGTTTAATCCTCAACACTGCTGGGCCCCGGGCATCCCTGGATGGAAGCTCTGAGCTTTGGGTCTATGGGTATGCACAACTGCTGTGAGGTTGCCTCCGGGGCCCCTGCCCTGCTGGAGAGGCTCCCCAAAACTTAAATCAAACTTGGGGCTGGAGCGATAGCACAGCAGGTAAGGCATCTGCCTTGCACCGAGCCAACCCGGGTTCGAATCCCAGCATCCCATATGGTCCCCTGAGCATTGCCAAAAGTAATTCCTTAGTGCAGGGCCAGGAGTAACCCCTGTGCAAACCAGGTGTGACCCAAAAATTAAAAAAAATTTTAAAAAAAAATTAAAAACTTAAATCAAACTTGGGGCTCGAGTGACAAGACAGCAGGCAGGACACTCGCTTTGCATGTGGCCGAGGCGGGTTTGATTCCCGGGCACCCCACAGGGTTCTCTGAGCCCTGCCAGGAGTGACCCCCGGACTCGAACCTGGCCCCGAAAGCCCCAAACAATAACCACCAATACATATCCATTTCAATCAAATGCTACTTCCGCCCTCCACCTGTTGCTCCCAGCCCCCCAGTGACCCCCCAAGGCCCCCCATCTGTCCTCTCAGCATCAGGGGACCTCCACACTTCCTCCTAGTTTCCCCTACCTGGTGAGACCCAGTGAGACTCAGTCCGGGTTTGCCCCAGGCTCTGCTCTGACCCCAGGTCTGCAGTGCGGGCTTCAGTGGAGAGTCCACTTAATAGTTCCCCCCAGAAGGGGCGGGGAGATGGAGCCCAGATACTGGACCTCCCGGGGAGTCCCGGGCAGCCCGGGCTTCTTGCTCGAGGCGCTGAAGTGGGGGGCCAGGCAGAGGCTGACGCAAGCCCTGCAAACATTCCTGCTGCACATCCCTCCAGCGCCCCCTCCCCAGCTCCGGTGCCCCCCATTCAACCCCCGCCCCTCGCCGCCCCCTCCCGCGCCCACCCCCCGCGGGCCTGGCCAGCCTTTCCTCACCGTTCTGGTCGCACCTTATACTTGTCAGAGCGCCCAGACTTCCTGGGGTGTCGCCCCCGAGCCTCCCCCCTGCCAGGGGCGCCCCCCATCTCTGTTTCCATCACCCTGTCTCTCTCGCGCGCCTTTCCCCGGGCTGGGCTAGCTGCTCCCTGGAAGCTGTTCTTCATCAGGCCTGCCTGAGGCATCCGGGTCCCCGGGGGCCACGGCCTGGCTTCCCGCCAGCGCGGCAGCTCCCAGGAGCCTGAGCGGGGCCCGTGCCCATTCTCCAGTTGGCAAAAGTGAGGCGGGAGGTTGCAGGGGGTGATGCAGCGGGGCTCGAGGTGGGGACGCAGCGATGGTCTAAATGCATCCTACTTTTTTTTCCGGTGGTGCAGGAGGACGCTCCCTATGCGAGCCTCCTCCTCTCTTATAAACCCAGCTCACGCGAGCCACAGCCAATGCCAACCGGCAGGAGCCCCGACCCCCGCATCGAGAACTTCCAGGGGCGGCCCCTCCGCCAGCGTGGAGCCCTTCCGCCCAGGGGCGCGGCCCAGAGAGGGGGCGCGGGTGCCCGGGGACACACAGCCCCAGCACGCAGCCGCTCACCTGCGCGGGGCCGGCGGAGCGGGGTCAGGCTGCGGGCTGGTCGCCAGGGAGGCGGACCTGGTGGAAAAGCGGCAAGCCCGGTGCCAACGGGTCTAAAACGGGATCGAAACGGGCAGCACGGGCGCGGGGCTTGGGGCGGAGCCCAGGTCTGGGGGGCGGGGCTAGAACCTGCCCGACAGGCGGGGTCTGTGGAGGGGGGCCTGGGAAAGAGGGCGGGGTTCTAATGATGGACATAGGGAGTGGCGAATCGGAGCAGAATGTGGACCGAGGGGCGGGGTTTAGGGCAGAGAAGGGGCCGGGCCAGAAAGGATGGCAGGGGGCGGGGCCAGAGCAGAAGGTGGACCTAGGGGAGGGGGCTCTAGGAAAGGGGGCGGGGCCATGATGATGGACGGCGGAAGGGGCGGGGATCAGGGCAGAATCTGAACGGAGAGGCGGGGTCTAGGGGCGGAGGGGCGTGTCTAGGGGCGTGGCCAGAGAGAATGGAAGGGGCGGGGTCAGGGCCGAAGGTGGCCCGAGAGGGGGCGTGGTTAGAGGGAGGGGCGCGAAGGGGCGGGAGCAAGAAAGCGGAATGGGACAAGGGGTCTAGCGCAAGGGCTGAAGCCAAAGAGCTGGACCGTGGGGCGGGGCCAGGGCAGATGGACTGATGGACTGCACAGGGGGCGGGGCCAGGACACAGCTGGGTTGAGGGGCCTGTTCAAAGCAGGATAGGGAAGGGCGCGGTGGCCGGGCCGGACGGCGTGTGGAGCACTGTCCGGGCGAGTCCAGTCTTGCTGAGGCTCAGAACTGAGGCTGGCCAGCGCTGAGGGAGCTGGTCAGAAAGCGAGGCCCTGGGGCCGGGGCTGTAGCCCCAGCGGCAGAACACGTGACTTTGCAAGTCTGAGGATCTGGGTCCAACCCAGGCTCCAAAGAAGAGATCAAGGCCTCAGTTTGGTTTTCAGAACGGAACCGGCCTGGAGCAGGGCCTCGGCGGGTTGGGGTGCGGGCGGGGCCTGGACAGGGGTTCGATTTAGGGGCTGCGGGGGGTGAGGGGGAGAGGGGGCTGTGAGGTGCGGCTTTGCAGATCAGAGACCGGGTAGAAGGGGGCGGCCAGGCTTGCAGAAAACAGGGTCATTGGGGCTACTCTGGAGGCTGGAGCAGAGGGACGGTGGGTACTGCAGTTCCTGTGTTTGGACACTGGGGGTGCTGTTGAGAGGGCAGGCGCCACATACACACAGAAACGTGTGTGTGTGTGTGTGTGTGTGTGTGTGTGTGTGTGTGTCTGGACTTGCATTAAAGACCCGCAGGCCCCATGTGCCACAGCAACCCCTGAGGCACTCCAGGCCAGCCATGCGCGGGCCGGACAAGCGCCCACTTCAAAGCTACACAAGGTTCTGGATCCGCCTGGGAACATCAAGTCTCTCAAGGCTCTGGGTGAGGAGTCACTGGGGCAGCTGCCCCCCAGGTCCAGTCGGGGTGACCTCAAGAGGCGACCTGGACACATCACCAGAACCTGAAACTGGGGCCAAGAGCCATCCGAGTGGACAGCGCTGACCTCAGAGCAGCTGACCTGGGTTCCGGCCCCGGCACTGTGTAGATCCCCCTAGCAGAAGCAGGAGGGAGCCCCCCACCCCCGCAACCGAAAAGAACCCAGAGCCAGGAGCCAGATGTAAAATTCATACAAACATTTATTCGGTCCCTGCCAGGGAGGGAAGGGGCCAGGGTGGGGGGGCCTTGGCTCACCTGAGGAGCGGAGGCGGCCGGCTCCCACGGCCCACATCTAGGCGGGGCTAGAACTACTAAGGGGGGATTCTGGGTGACTCCCATCCCCCACGGTCGTTGTGGGAATGAGGGGGGGGGCGCGGACACGACACAGAACTAGGGTCTGCTGCCACGGAGGAGGAAGGGGAAGACAACTTAGCAAGTTATCAGGTTTAAATTAAAAATAATAAAAAGAACAATACAAAAGAATGAAAGAGGGCCCCCGTCTCCAAGCCCCCCACCTCTGATGCACGCCCCCCGTACCACCACAGAGAAAGGCCGGCGGCCGCGCTGCTGGGGGGCGGGTGGTGGGGGGGTCAGCAGGAGTCTCGGGGTGGGGTGCGGGTGGTGCCTGCTCGTCCTGTGCTCTCGGCCCCGTGTCCTGCGGGGCGACGCGGACAGGGCTAGCTCTCGAGATTTATTGCACTGTTTTGGGGGCGGGCGGGCGGGCAGGGTGGCGGGTGGGGAGTAGGGCGGCGCAGGGGGGGGTCACCGCTTGGTCTTGGCGTCTTCGCGGATCTTCCAGACCACCAGGTGCATGCAGGCGCTGGCATCCTCGCTGGAACTGTGCCCGTCCACTGCGGCGGGGAGAGACATGGTCAGGCCCGAGCTCCCCCGGGGTCCCGCCACCCCGGGACACCGCCTCGGCCCCCCTCCCGGCCCCCCAGCTGGCGCTCACCATTGTCCTGGATAATCTGTTTGAGGTAGTCAGCCATAAGATTCCGCAGTGAGCGCTTGTAGGGGAGGCCCAGGCGGTGTGGGAAGAGCACGGACGTGTCCACCACGGTGCTATGGATGACCTGCAAGGGCCGTGGGGGGTCAGCCCGCAGGGCCAGGGCTCAGGGGCACGCCTATTTTTTTTTTTTGCTTTTTGAGTCACACTGGGTGATGCACAGGGGTTACTCCTGGCTCTGCACTCAGGAATTACTCCTGGCGGTGCGGGGAATCGAACCTGGGTCAGCCGCGTGCAAGGCAAACGCCCTCCCCGCTGGGCTACACTGCTCCAGCGGGGGACACACCTTTAAGGCCAGCAGGTCACTCTCCAGGCTGTGTCCGATGAGGATGGTATCGGAGCTGAACATGCTGAGCAGGACGGCCTGCACGTCGCGGAGCGAGGTGCTCGTGTCGGCGAGGTCGGCCTCCGTCACCCCCGAGAACCTGCAGGGCGGCGGGGGTGGGGCGCAGGCCTTAGCGGGGTGGGGCGGGGTGGGGTGTGATGGAGGGGGGGGGCGGGGTACCTGCGCGCATGCGCACACCCACCGCGTGTTGTAGTCCACAATCTCGTTGTCGGGCCTGACGAAGGTGTCGTACACCACCTGCATGTCGGTGTCCACCACGGTGACGCGCGTCAGCTCCAGGCCGTAGGTCGTGTAGGACTGTGGGGGCACAGACACCCCCCCCCCGGCCAGCGTGAGGCGGGCTGCGGAGGGCGGGCATATGGGGGTGCCCTCCCCGCTGTACTGTCACTAGCTGGTTTCTGCAGAACCTTGGGGGAGGCCTCAGCGGTTCTGGGGACGGAACCAGGGCCAGCGGCGCGCGCGCATGGCAAGCGCCATTCCCCCACCTGCATCTGCTCTCTCGGACACCCCCGGCCCACTCCAGTTTGGGGGGCGGGGGGGCTCACCATCTCACAGTCCAGGGCGTAGATCCCCGGGTGCGCCCCCTCGGCGAGCTCCTTGTCGAAGGTCTTCACGAACCCCTCCAGGTTTTCCTTCCTGCCGTCCTGCACGTGTTGCTGGGGGTGGGGGAGGTGGGGGGGTCCCTGAGTGGGGGGGGCCTGACTCACCCCCAACACTAACAACCCCAGCATCGGGGGGGTGGCACTCCATCGGGCCCAGGGACCCCCCATCCCCCCTCCCCCCGGCCCCAGTCCAGGGTGAAGGGCCAGAGTTGGCTGTAAAAAAAAAAAAACAGGGGTGCAACTCCCAGGAAGGGTCTGTGCCGGAAAGGGAGGGAGGGAGGGAGGGAGGGCCCTACCTTGGCCACCTGGCAGCCGGTGGAGCCCACGGCCCCGGAACAGCACATGTACTGGTTCTCCCAGCCGCCAGCCACTGCGGAGGGGGGGGGTGTCAGCCGGGACCCCCTGCCCCCAGTTTGCCACCCACGGGCAGGAGTTCCAGCCCTGCTCCCAGCTCTGGGCGGAGGGGAGCGGGACGGGCCCTGGGAGAGGCTGTCCCCCCCAGGAGCCGCTCCCCCCACCCACACACCCCCCGCCTACCCCGGTTCCGCCGCAGCCGCCCCCAGTGGTAGACACACTCCTCCTGGCGGACGCAGCGGCCCGACGGCAGCACCAGGTACTCGGCCCCGCAGCGGCAGCAGATCCTGCAAGAGGCTGGGGCGGGCGGGATGCTGAGCTGAGCGGCGGCCCCCGATCCCGCCCTGGCCGCCCCACGCCCCCTCCCCCCCTCGGGGTGCCGGCCCTGCTCACAGTCCTTGGGCTTCTTCTCCTCGGCCGTGAAGAGGACGGCGCCCCCCGGCCGCTCGGGGTGCGGGAAAGGGAAGCCATTCTCCTGCAGCTGGTCCTCGCTGAGCAGGTAGTCCTTGAGGCGGCCGTACAGGGCGACGCCTGGGGACGGAGAGGCCGCGGGTGGCTCGGGTCCCCCGCCCCACTCCCAGCGCCCTGCCCCCTGCTTCCCGGGCACCCGGTCCGAGGGGCTCACCTTTGAGGTCCTCCACGCGGGGACTGCTGGGGCGGCTGAGCGAGAAACTGGTCTTGGCAGCCAACTTGCCGCCCAGCACCACCTCGTGGGACACCAACCTCCGGCTGCTGGTCTCTGCGGCGGGACCATCTTGTGTGACCAGAAGTGGCTCCCCCCGTCCCCACTCCCCCAACTCCTTAGGGGCGCCCCCCCAGGCCTGGGGTGGTCAGAAATCCTCCCTCCCCACTCCTTTTCTCCGACACAGACGTGGTGGGAGGGGAAGGCCCAGCTTCATGCGTCTCGGAGGGGGGAGGGGAGAGCGCCCCCCCCCCCCAGGACCTAATGCACACGGCGGACCAGGCCACTCGGAAATGGCCCCATTCATTAGCAGGTGCTCGCTTGGGGAGGAGGAAGGAGCCGCTAAAAGCGAAAAGGGGCTGCGTGCTTGCGGGAGTCTTTTGTCTGCAAACCTGCAGCACCCAGAGCTTGCAAAAAGGCGATGGGATCTGCCTTTGCGCCCAGCAGCCTCCCCCCGATCCTGGGTCCCCCCCCCTCACACACACACACTTCTGCAAACTCACTGGTGACGCCGGGCCCGGCGCTGGGGACCAGGCCGCGCAGTTTCTTGAGTGTGTTCACGGCCACGTTCAGGTAAATGTTCTTGCTGGGGCTGCGGTCAAAGGCCGCCTTCTCCTCATTCAGCGCCTGGAGCCGGGAGCTGTTCAGGCCTGTGGGGCCACCCCCCACGTCCCCCCCACCCCTACCTCCAAACGCAAAACAGCCTACACTCCCACCCCACCCTACCTCCAAACACACCCACCCACCCCACCTTCAAGCACACGCACACACACGCACACACACACACACAACACACACACACACACACACACACACACGTGTACACGCCCTCACCTTCTCGATGGCCTCCTGGCTGGAGGGGCAGAATTTGAGGCACTCCTCGATGAACAGGTTGAGGTATCGCTGGCGGATGACGGTGGGGACTTTGCCCCCGAATTCTTTGGGGATAACGGGCTTCTTTAGACTCTGCAGGGGAGGCAGACAGAGCCCGGGGTGGCCCATGCACTGGGGAACGGGCACAGGCACCACCACGGGCACCATGACGACGCAGAGGGGCACAGGCCGCTGGGGCTGCATGGCTGAGGACGGGCGCAGCAGCCCAGGTCCCGGAAGCCGAGGGAACTGCACAGCCGCTGCTCCTCGCCTCTCTTATCCCCTAGGCCGGCCAGGGAGGGGCAGGGTGGGATGCGGCTAGGGAGGGTCCGAGGGGTAGGACTGGGTGTGCCCAGGCCCACAGGGCTCGGTGCCCGGGGGTCTGTAAACAAAGCTCCCTGCACCGGGCATCCCCGGAACGGGCAGGGAGTTACCTGCAGACGGGGGCAGCCGGAAGCGGGGGGGCTACCTTCACAAAGGCACCTGCGGAGGGGACAGCCTCGAGAGGGGGGGCTCGCTGGGGGGGGGGGCGACCGAGGCTCCCTGGCCCGGACAGTGGCGGCGGCGGAGGGGCGGTGGGGGGATGCGGGGGGCGCCGGCCGGGTACCTGCAGAGATGGGCTGTGAGCGACGCGTTTGGGGGTGACGGTGCTGGTCGTCTTGGAGGCCATCCCCGACAGGGTGCGCGTCTTCAGGGGCTGCCCACCCAGCTCGGGCCCATTGGGGGGCTGGCTGCAGCTGGCCGCCAGGGTCCTCTTGGCGCCTGTGGGGGCTGGCGGGGGGCCGTCGGGGGCGTGAGCGCAGGAGGAGAGCGCCCCCATGACGGAGCTGCAGAGCACCAGGCAGCCGCGGCCCTTGAGCAGCAGCAGGACGTGCATTTCCGAGCACAGGGGGAAGGGCCGGGGGCGGGAGCGCGGGCCGTGGGAGGACATTAGGTTCTAGCCGCTTTGCCGCAAGGCCATGGAGGGGGCGCGAACACACGGGGCGCTGGAGGCCGGCTCAGGCCACGTGGCCGCGGGGCTGGTCGGGCGAGTGGCGGAGCACGGGGGGAGCCTCTGCTGCATGTTCTGGCCCCCGACTCCGAGGCATTGGCGTCTGCGGGAGGTCAGGTCCTGGCTCCGGGGCTGGGGACCTGAGGTCTGGGCTGCCCCGGGTCTGGCCATTGTGACCAGCTGCCAGAGCGCCCGCGGGCGCTGCCCCTGTGTTCCAGACGCGCTCTTTGATGAGGTCACAAACCCCGTGGGGGTGGGGAGGGGGGCATCGCTGCTGGCTTGTTTCTGGGGTGGGCCCGGGTGGGGGGGCTGCAGGCAGGGAAAGGCGGGGGTGAGCCCCGAGGGCAGGTTAACTGGTTTCTTCAGGTGAGCAGGCAAGGCGCGCGAGATGGGGTGTGCGGGGGGGGGGGGGGGGTCCCCGCCTCGATTCTACAAGCATGTGTGTGCGGGAGGGGGCTGGCTTGGGGCGGGAACGTGCATTCCCAGGGAACCCGAAGCCACTCTGGGGGCTCAGGATCCCCCGTGACTCAGATATTGTTTTGATGACACACCCTGCAGTGCTCAGGGCCGACTCTCGGCTCTGTGCTCAGAGATCATTTCTGGTGATGCGCAGGGGGGAACCTATGAGACGCCGGGGATGGAACCCGAGTCAGCCTCGTAGCAAGCGACGAGCCCCTAAGTGACTCAGGTTGGCTTCGCCCCCTCCTCCCCCCCACCGACTTTCACTGACCCCCACAGCCCTGCCCGTGGGGTGGGGGCTGCGGGGTGGGCGTTGCTGGCTTGCAAACGGCAAACTGCGGCACCGGTCAGGCTAGTGCTGGGTGATCGGGCGGGCGGGCGGGCAGCCCCCCGGTGGTCCGTGGAAACCCTCCGTGCTGCGCCCGCCCAGGCAATAGGCGGGCAGCTGGGCCCCCGGTGGTCTCCATCTGCGGGCCAGGCTCGGAGTCACCCCCACGAGGCGACAGAGGCCAGCACGGGACAGTTCTGAGACCCGGGGTGTGTGTGTGTGTGTGTGTGTGTGTGTACGGGACAGTTCTGAGACCCGGGGGACCCAGTTCTGAGACCCGGGGTGTGTGTGTGTGTGTGTGTGTGTGTGTGTGTGTGTGTGTACGGGACAGTTCTGAGACCCGGGGGACCCAGTTCTGAGACCCGGGGTGTGTGTGTGTGTGTGTGCGTGTGTGTGTGTGTGTGTGTGTGTGTGTGTGTGTGTACGGGACAGTTCTGAGACCCGGGGGACCCAGTTCTGAGACCTGGGGTGTGTGTGTGTGTGTGTGTGTGTGTACGTACACAGGTTGGACTCACTCGGCAGACGCAGCCTCCCCCCTCCCCAACCCTCCCTTCTCCTCACCTGCAGCCAGGCGGGGGTTGGGCACGTGAGCGATTCTCCGCTTCTCGCCGGGTGCCGAGATGTGCACAGAGGAGGAAGAGGATGACGACGACGATGACGAAGGCTTCTGGGCTGAAAGCAGCCACCGGGCCGAGTCCTGCTGGGCCTGCTGGGCTCGCCGGTAGCACACTTCCTGGGCGCTGGGGGGCCGGGCAGGGGGCACCGGGACCCTCCTCGCGGGCTCCACCTGCAGCACGAGAAACACCAGGGCCCAGGGTGTCACTCTGAGGGCGTGGGGTGCACCGGGGCACCCCGCCCCCCGCCTTCTTCCGGCTCGTGCGGGTTCCGGCGGCGGCCAGCGAGGTGCAGAGACCCCCAAGCCGGGGCCCTGCCTCCAGCCAGGCCCCAGGGGACCCCAGGCCGCTGCAGGCCCGTTCCCCATGCCCTGGGCCCCTTCCCCTCTGCAGGGAAGCACCCCTCTTTTCTTCGCTCCCCCACCCCTGGGGCTCAAACAATGGACGCCCTGTCCAAGGTGCTCAGGCTGGCCAGCTTTGCGCCCCGGGAAGAGGACGGACACCGCGCTCCGAGAGGTGTGGCTGGGGCCAAGGCCAGCCTGTCGGGGGAGGGGCCACCGAGGCTCAGGGCTGCAGGGCTGAGCCTGGGGCAGCGACTGGACACGGGGATGTGGGGGGGAGGGGGAGCTGGGGAATGGGGGGGGGGGCTGACGGGGCTGCCCGCTGCCCCTTACCTCCTTGCCCTGCTTGGTCAGATGCGAAACCCTTCTCTTCTGCCCGGGGAAGAGCGTGGTCAGGCCCGCCTGGCCCTTGTCCTCGGTCTTACCTTCCTTGGGGGGCTGAAAGACGGTGCAAACCCTCAGCCGGGCCCACCCCAGTCACCCCCCCCCCCAGCCCCTGCCCTGGGCGCCCCAGTCTCCCTCCAGGACTTGCCACGGTGTGAAGCCCTGGGGCTGTGCCTGAACCCGCCTCCCGCCCACGGGCCAGGGCTGCCTGGAGGGAGGGGGCCAATGGGCGCTGAACCAGGAAGGGGCACCCAGGAGCCCATGACCCCACCAGAGCTACGGGCTGGGTGGGGGGGAAGGGGCGCTGCTGCGCTTGCTCCCTCTGGCAGTTTCGGGGAGATCCAGGAGGGAGGCAGAGAGGGAAAATAAGGGGGCCCCCGGGAGGTCAGAGAGGGGAGAGGATTCAGGAGAGCAGGAGGACGGCGGGCGCCCGGTACCCCTTAGCCAGTCGGTCAGAAGTTGCCAGAAGCTGCGCAGGGCCCCGCCGGGTCCTCTGTCCGGACGGGCAGCGGGTGGGCGGCCGCCCGCCGTGGGTTCCGGGGCTGCCGAGGCTGGGGCGCGGGGTGCGGCGGCCGGGCGCCCTCACCTGCCGGGCCAGCCGGCCCCTGTCCTGGGTCTTGACGCGAGTGGACTCGGTGAAGATGCGCAGACACTCCTCCATGGGGTCCGAGTCAAAGTCCACCTCCTTCTCCAGGGCGGCGTAGTCCACGGCCACGGCCGCGCCCGCCCCCGGGGAGGGGGAGGAGGAGGAGGAGGAGGAGGAGGACGAAGGGGGGGAGGCCAGGCTGGCAGCAGCGGCGGCGGCGGGGGGCGGGGAGACCTTGAGGCGCTTGGGCGGCCCCCGCCCCCCGCCGCTGCTGTCCGAGTCCGAGTCGGAGGAGCTGGAGCTGAGGCTGAGGAGGGCGGGCGCCCGGGGGGGGCCGCGCGGGGGGCGCCTCGTCCTCGCTCTCGTCCCCGAAGAGCTCGGCGTGGCTCAGGGCGCGCCTCTTCAGCTTGGGGGCGTCGCGGGCGGCCCCCTCGTCCAGGGAGCGGGCCTTGCGCTCGGCGAGTTTTCCCACCCAGGCCTTCCCGCTGCTGCCACCGCTGCGGGCCCCGGGCCGCTCCTGGGGGCTGGGCCGGGGACCCCCGTTGGCGGGGCTGGGCTTCTCGGGCCGGGCCTTCCCGGAGCCGGCCACGGGGCTGGCGGCGGACGGCTTCCTCTTGGTGCCCGCGGGAGGCCGGGACCCGCTGGCCTGCAGGCCCCGCTTGTCCACGCGTGCCTTCTCGGGGCGCCCAGCGGGCGGGGCGCCCTTGGCCCTGTCCTTTTTGGGGACGCCATCCTTGTCCTTGTGGCTCTTCTTCTTGGGCTTCCCCTCCTTGGGGTCCTGGTGCTCCTGTGAGGCCGGGCCGGAGGGTTCGGGCTTGGCGCCGGGGGGCTGGCCCAGGTCGCCCCCGTCACACTGCACGGCCGTTTCCTTGGTCAGTCGCAGGGCACCCTCGTCGGGCTCCTGGTGGGCCTCCTTGGAGCCTGGTCTCTGGGGGCTTTTGCCGTCCGCGGCGGGGGGTGGCGGCGGCAGCCTGGTCTCTGGGGGGGCTGGCGGGGACCCCAGGCGCCTCGTTGTCGTCGTCGGAATCGGAGAAACGGGCCTCACAGGCGGCAAAGGGGTCACAGGGCTTGCTCGGGGCGGGCGTGTAGGGTTCGCTGGGCCGGGCGCCCCGGGGCCGCTTGGCCGCGGGCTCATCGCTGGCACCGGCCCTGCTCCTGCTAAGCAACCGGGCAGAGAAGTTGGACAGCGGGTCGTACTCCAGGTCCGTGGACGGCTTGGAATCGTCCAGCACGTACTTGCCGCTGGGCACAGGCCGGGCTCGACGGGGCTGGCTCAGCGCCTTGGGGATGTACTCCAAGGCGCCCCCGCCGCCAGCCCCGGGGCCCAGCGAGTACTTGCCGCCGGCCTCGACGGGGGCCAGCGGGGTGGGCTGGTAGGTGGCGTCGGGGCCGCCCGTGCCGCAGCTGCTGGGGCTGTAGTCGAACGCCAGCGAGAAGGCGCCGTCGTCCAGGCCGGCGGGGGCCCGGGGTGTCGGCCGCGGCGCCCTGCTCGCGGGCCGTGTCCAGCAGCTCTTGGTACCGCCGCTGCTCCAGTTCCACCTCGGAGCGCACGGCCTCGATGGCCTGGTTGACCAGCTCCAGTTCCAGCATGTCGGTCCGCGGCTCGTCCCCACGGCCCAGGGCGCCATTCTCCCGCGGGGCGGGGGGCTTGGGCAGCTCGGGGTTGTAGGGGTCGTAGCCCAACCCTGCAAGGAAGAGGGGGGATGGCATGAGCCTGGGCCTCTGCCCAGCATGGCTGGGCCCGGGGAGACGCCCCCCCCCCCCAGGCTCCGTGTGTGCAGTGCCCGACAGAAGGCCCTAGGGGGGTCGGGGTGGCCGGGCTAACGCCGCAGGGTGCTCTGTGCCTGAGTGGGGTCGTGGGGCCGGGGGTGAGGGTCACGCCCTGTGCCAGGCATCACACCCAGGCCGCCTGCATGCAAAGATGAGCTCCTTGGGGCTGGAGCGATAGCACAGCAGGTAGGGTGTTTGCCTTGCACGCAGTCGACCCGGGTTCGATTCCCAGCATCCCATAGGGCCCCCCGAGCACCGCCAGGAGTAATTCCTGAGTGCATGAGCCAGGAGGAACCCCTGTGTAATGCTGGGTATAACCCAAAAAGAAAAAAAAAAGAAAAAAAGCACCAGCCCTTGGAGCTGATCGCGCCCCCTCCCCCCAGGCCCCTCACAACACCCCTCAAGAAAAAGGGGGGTCTGGGGGCTGGAGCGATAGCACAGCGGGTAGGGCGTTTGCCTTGCATGCAGCCGACCCGGGTTCGATCCCCAGCATCCCATATGGTCCCCAGAGCACCGCCAGGAGTAATTCCTGAGTGCAGAGCCAGGAGTAACCCCTGTGCATCGCCGGGTGTAACCCAAAAAGCCAAAAAAAAAAAAAGGGGGGGTGGCGGGGTCAGGGCAGAAGGTGACTGCCTAACGGGGCTGGAGGCTACAAGAGGGAGGGACTTTCTTTGCACGTGGCCGACCTACGTTCCATCCCTGGCTCCCCATAGGGTACCGATACAGGAGTGGCCCCCCGAACACTATCGACGGGTCTTTTAGATGGAAGGTCTTTGGAGGGTACTGGCTGACAGGGCTGCACACAGGTCTGTTTTATCTACCAAGGAAGCACTGGGGGTGCCCCGGGGCAGGCCACCCACCACCTGGTGGGGAACCCCGGTGAAGAGCGTGCCCATCTAGGACAGCCCAGAGACCCCAGCAGCAGGATGGAGCCCCCCAACCACAAGAGGCCCACAGGGAGCATCTCACCCACGCCCAGACTGGTCAACCTCAGGGCACCCACAGAGCAGGCGTCCGTGGGAGGAGGGAGTGGGGTACAGACCCCCTGCCCGTGGGCAGCTCCTCGGGAAGGGGGGATCGATGGACCATCGGGGGATCTTGGCTCCCAGAGGTCTTAGGTCAGAGGTCAGAGGAAGGGGTGTCCTGGGAAGCGGTGAGGAGTGGGGGGGGCTCAGAGCCCAGGGACGGGGAGGCTGACTCCTGCTTGCTGATCCCAGCTGGCTGGCAGGAAGTGGGGGATCCTCAAAGTGGAGGGGCCTGGGGGGGGGCTGGAGTGATCGCACAGCGGGGAGGGCGTTTGCCTTGCACGCGGCCCACCTGGGTTCGATTCCCAGCATCCCTTACGGTCCCCCAAGCACCGCCAGGAATAATTCCTGAGTGCAGAGTCAGGAAGAACCCCTGAGCACCGCCAAAAAGCAAAAAAAAAAAAAGTGGAGGGGTCTGCATTGAAGGAGCTCTGGTCCCTCAGCCCGTCCTGGGGTTCAGGGCCTCCTGGGGGCAGGCAAGTGGAGGTACAGCAGTTTGTGGGCCCCGCAGGTGAGGGAATATGCTGGGTGCTGGAGGAGGGCCCCCCCAAACTGCCCACCAGCTGCTCAACAAAGGCGGGGTCGGGGGACAGTCCCTGGGGGGCGTGTTCATCAGATGCACCCCCCAGTCCCGGGGATTAGGGGGACCCGGGGCTGCACCAGGCCAATGTGCAGATGGTAAACGAAGTGAACGGGGCTTTTGTTTTGCTTCTTTAATCTTTTTCCCCCGAGAGGGGAGCTGGTCTGTGCAGGAAGAGCCCTAAATGGCCGGGCTTGAGACCCCGGGGCAGTTCCCGAGCCCCCCACTAGGGCTACAGAGGTCCGTGCAGGGCCTCCCCTGTGCGGATCTGGCCCCCACTCCCTCCTGACAGGGCAGGGGGAGTGCAAGCACCCCAGGGCCCTAACTAGCAGGTGTCCTGCCCCAGCCCCCAAGACCACCCGCCTCAACACCCCCTCACCCCTGCTTTCCCATGGACGGGTCTCGCCTGCCCCCACATGCTCTGCTCTGCTCAAGGTCCCCAGTGATAAGCTCAAGCTACAGTGCTCCCCCTCCCCAGCATGGCCAGATAAAGCCTCCGCTGGGCTGCGCTCGCTGGTCACAGCCCACTGACCCTCGTGCGTGCCAGGCGTGGGCCGCGGGGACACCGGGAGCCAGTGTCCCTGCTGGCCCGATAAGCCGGAACACAAGCGGCTCGGCCTGGCCCTGGCCCGGGGTGGGGGGCCGCAGGTGGGGAGCGCGAGAACACTGTGTCTTGTTCTGAGCTCTGGGGGAAGGGTCTGGGCCGCCGTGTAGTGCTCAGGGGGGCGCCACGGGGTGCCGGGGGGTCAAATCCCATTGGCCGAGGCAAGGGCCTCCCCCATCCGCCCACCGATTCTGTCAGGCCAGGAAGAACATTCTGGTTATGGGGGTAATGACAACCTCCTGGCAGGGACTAATGCGAGGTCCACGGGGGCGCCCTGGCTGCCTGCATCTCCCCTGCTGGGGGCTCTGCCGGAAGGGGCATCTGGGTGGCACCCCCTACCCCAGAACACAGAGGCCCCCCTGCACAGGGTCGGAGCCCTGAGCGCAGAGTGGGGTGCACTGGCTGGGGAAGGATCCCAGACACCTGGAGGGGGGCCCTAGGCACTGAGGAGACTCGGGGGGAGATTTCAGACAAGCCCCCAGAGGCAACAAAGGACCCCCTCCGGGGACTGCGCCCACCCCCAACTACCCGCGGGTGTCCACTCTGCTGCCCCTCTCTGCCTCTGTGCAGAAGGGGACAGTGGACACGAGCACTGAAGGCGGGCGGGGGCAGCAGAGTGGACCCCGCCACCAGACCTGAGTCCCACGACTCTGCCATCCCCCGCAGGCCTGGGGAGGAGAGCACCCCTAAGAACGAGCCATACAGCCGGGAGCACGGAGCATCGGTGCTTTATTAGGGGCCAACAAGCAGGAGGTGACACAGATGGGTCAGGGGCAAGTTCACACGCGGGCTCTGCCCTCCGACGGCCACCAGCAGCGCCCCTGTCCCCGCCTCCCCGGGGCACCCCTCCCAGCACAGGGGCTCCTGGAGACTGCAAGGGACAAGGACAGGGCAGAGCCGTACTCCCAAAAAGCACAGTGCAGGAAGCGGGGCCACCCCCCCACCCTGAGCTCTGCCATATGCCCACTTCTGGCCCACTGGCAAGCTCCTACTATCCCTGCAGAGCCTCACGTGCCCACCGGCGAGGTGGCCTGGCACACAGCCTGCGCGTAGGGTGTCTGGGACGCACATAGCTGGGGCAGGGTGCATGTACCCATTTCCCCCCTAGTGTACCACAGCTCTGCTAGGCAGAGCTGACCCCCAAGGCCAGACCACGCCGTCCACTCCGGCCAGGGTCAGCACAGGAAGAAATACAAGCCCGGATGGGGGCAGGACCCCCGAACAGATGGGGGTGGGGGGGCTCTGTGGCAGGCACTCGGGCACCCCACTGAGCTCTGAGCACAGGGCGGCTGGCCTCCAAGCCAGAGGCTGTGAGCGGGGGGGGGGGGGGGGGGGGGGGGGGGGGGGGGGGGCTGGTGCTTCGGGGGAGGTATGCCTGCTCACAGAAGGGGCTCGGTTGACCGCTCCCAAGAGTCCAAGGGGGCTGGGGTCCCTGCGGACCACCCAGGAAAGAAGCCTGGAGCGGGTCGTGGGCCTCACTCCAGGTGTGTAAGATTTCTAGGAGCGAGAGAGAGAGAGAGAGAGAGAGAGAAAGAGAGAGAGAGAGAAGAGAGAGGGAGGAGGAGGGAAGGGAGAGAGGGGAGGAGGGGGAGCAGGGATGGTGCTGGCTTTGCACACAGCCCCGACCAGGTCCGATCCCCAGCACTGTCTAGTCCCGAGCTCAGTCAGGAGTGTGCCCCGACTTAGTAGGGTGTGACCCCTCCCCCAAAAAAGACCACTGCCAGGGCTGGAGCAACAGCACAGCGGGTAGGGCGCTGGCCTTGCAGGTGGCCGAGCCGGGTTCAATTCCCAGCATCCCATATGGTGTCCCCCCCCCCAGCACCACCAGGAGTGATTCCTGAGTGCATCACTAGGTGTGACCCAAAAAGCAAACAAACAAACAAACAAAAAACCCACCAAAAATCACCTCTGCCCTAAACTACCAAAGGAGGACTCCAGGGGCCCCTAGGTGTGGGGACCACCGACCAGGGAACCCTATTAGGGTGGGCCCACTGCCCAGCCCGGAGACCAAGCTCTGCACACACCTGGCACGGGGAAGCCTGGGGGCGGGGCGGCCTGGGTTGGACCCCCAGCCCCAGGAGGAGCTCAGAGTGGAGCCCCAACTGGGAAAGCCGCAGGCCCCGCCCCTCAGCAGCCTGGTGAACCCGAACAATGGAACAATAGGTCACCCACTAGGGAGGGCTGAAGGCGACTCCCGGGGGAGCCCCACACAGCTGCAGGGCTGCCACCTGGGGAAGGGGCTGCAGTCACACTGGGTGACCAGAGCTCCAGGGAGGGGGTGTCCGGCCAGTACCAGTGTGTATGGAGGGGTTCACAGGAAAAGGTCGGGATGGGGGAGGGGCACCTCCCAGGAGGGCCGAGAGGGAGGACGCAGGGCTGCGTGACACTGGAGAGGGTGAACCCCGCTTACCCGACACGGGGAGGGGGTCAGGTGGTGCAGGGGCCCCAGAGCTCCCTGAAGAATCCCGGTTGGCGCCCACCAGGCCTCCCCTGGGACAGACCACCTGGACGCCTGCCTGCCTCCAGGCCACAGAGGGGCAGCCAGGCCCCGGCCACCCAGATCTGTCCACGAGGGAGGTCTCTCTTGCCCCCCCAGGGACATGGAAAAGGCCTGTGCTAGGGTGTGCTACTACCTGGGGGGCCAGCACCTAAGCCTGGAGGCGGGGAGCCATTGCCCCCCTAGCGGGACCCCACGCAGCTGGGGACAAGTGGTCCTGCGTGCTCCCCTGGAGGAAGGTGGGACTCAGGCCAGGTGGGTGGGGGACCCTCTTGTTCTTCCCAACACAAAAAGAAAATGCACCCTGGGGGGATGGGGTGGGGCACCCAAGGAGTGAATTCTGAGCACTGAGCCTGGAGTCAGCTGGAGGACCACCGGGTGTGTCCAGGCCGCCCACCATAGCCCCCTGAAATAAAAAGCACCGACAGGAGAAGCCAGCAGGCACATTTGCCTTTCCTTCGAGAAAATGAAGCGGACAGGACCTGGCCACTAAACCCGCCCCGCCCCCACCCACAAAGAATGGGGGGGGTATCAGCTGACCGCCAGGGGAGGGGAGAGGAAGCACAGTGAGCGCCATCAGAGGCCTGAGAAAGGTGAGAGAGGGGCTGGCAGAGAGAGGGGGTCCCTGCAGGCGCCCGCGAGTCAGGTGGGACACCGTCCCCGGGAACCCAGAGGCCTGCGGTGCCCCCCACCCCGGGAGCGGCCCGAGCTCTGGGTGATACTAGGAAGGGAGCCGCCTCCCTCGGGCTGGCTGCTCGCTCCCCCCAGCGGTCAAGGCGCGGCGATGCAGGTGGGGGCTGCCCCGGGCAAGGGTCCCTCTTTCCGGTCCCTAGAAGTCCAGCAGAGACAGGCTCCTTTTGTTGTGGTGGGGCCACGCCCCGCCGGGCTCAGGGACTACTCCCGCCTCGCCTCAGTCACTCCCGGCGGACTCTGGGGGGAGGGGGGGGGGACACACACGACCCTACTGGGGTGCCAGGGATCGAACCTGGGAAATAGGGCGCGAGGCAAGTGTCCGACCTCCTGCACCCTCCAGCCCCCCTCTTTTGTTGGCGGGACGGAGGGGGCGGGGAAGGGGTGTTAGACTCACATCTGGTGATACATGGGAGTTCTGCGTGTACAAGAACATTGATACACTGTTGCTCTGGCTGTGCATGGGTAAAAGGGGGGGGCGGAGGGGGGTCCTGGTCTTTTGCAGGGGGGCCTTTGGGGAGGTGGCTCCGGGGCTGGGCACCTCCCGAGCAGGAGGCCCTGCAAACAGCAACAAAAATAACCGAGGTTCTGAGAAACGTCTCCCCCTAGGCTGGGGGGCGGGGGCGGGGGGCGGTCCCGCGGGGCCCCACCACTCCCCCGGCAGTGACACCACCACCAACACCGCCTCCCCGCCCCGTGGCTCCACCACCCCGTCTCGGCAGCCCACACCTCCTCCGGGCGGGCGGCCCTGCCGGCTGGTCTCCGCAGCCCCTCTCCACCCTCGGGGGGCCACGCCGTGGCTCCCCACCCCCCCATGCCCACCCACCGCCCGCAACGCACAAATCGGTGGCTCCCCGCCCCCGCCCAGGCCCTCGCCCACCCAACGAGCAGAGAAAGGGGGTGCAGGGAGAGCGGGGTGCGAGCGGAGGAGCATCGACCCTCCCCCCTCCTCCCTCCCCACCCCCCCCACCCCCCGGGGGAACGCGGGCCCCCGGGGCGGCGACGGCGACGCGGGTGGGGGGGGTTTGCCCACGCGCGGGCGCCGCGGGCCCCCTCCTCGTTTACGGTTCCGCTCGCTCCGTGGAAACGGCGGCGCCCGGGGGCCCCGCGACCCGCACGGCGCGCGGCCCCCGGCGTGGGCAGGCAGGAGGGAAGCGGGGCGGGGGGTGGGGGGAGCCCGGCGCAGGGGAGGGGTGGGGGAGGGGCGGGGCTGGGGCCGGGGCAGCCCCCCGGCGCGGGGCCCGGGGCCCGGGGCGGGCAGGCGAGCGGGCATTACCTGCTGCCGAGGGCGCCGCTCCGCCGCCGCCGGGCGCACCCGGGCCCCGGGCCCCGCGGTGCCGGAAGTGGCAGTAGGGCCGCCGGCAGGGCCCCCCGGGCGCCCCGGCCCAATAGGGGCAGTCGATGGCCCGGAAGAATCCGGTGGAGCGTAGCATGGTCCGTCCCGCGGCGGGGCCCCAGCCCGGAGCCGCGCGGGCCCCCGGGCCCCGTCAGTGGCGCCGCGGTGGCCGCCGCCCGCGCCTCACGGACCCCGCCGCCGCCGCCGCCATCTTCCTCCGAGGCCCCCGGAGGCCCCCGGGACGCCGCCGCAAGGGACCCTGGGAGCGGCTGTCCGTGGCGCGCCTGCTCAGAAACGGCCGCTCCCCTCCCGGGACCCGAGGCGCGGCGCGGGGATGGCGGGGAGTCGGGCCGAGTGGCCCCGGGACAAGGGACGGAGGACGCAAGGAAGGCCGGGCGAATGGACCCGGGAGCCTCGCCGGCGTCCGAGCTCGGCCCTCCCAGGCGGCAGCAAGCGCCCCCTGGAGCCCCCGGCGCCGGCAGCGTCGGGGCTGTCCACCGCACGCCTGATTAAAAAAGAAAAGCCCTGGGGGGCCCCGGTCGTGCATCTCATTTGCATTATTAGTAAGATTTTATTTTTCTGAAGCGCCCTCTGCTGGACACGGTGGGTTCCGCGGCTCGGATTGTAAAACACCCGAGCCCTAGGAGATGAAATAGTTAGATGGTCTGTACTTGTTCATTTTCTCCAACCTGCCCTGGTGTCTGGGCTGGAGCGATAGCACAGCGGGTAGGGCGTTTGCTTTGCCCGCTAACCGACCCGGCCAACCCGAGTTCGATTCCTCCGCTCCTCTCGGAGAGACTGGCACCCTCGTAGGCACTATGCCAAACACAGTAAGTAACAAGTCTCACAATGGACACGTTACTACGTTACTGGGCCCCCTCGAGCAAACAACGGGAGGACAGGTTGTCTGCGATGCAACGGCCCAGGTCCCCGGGAGGAGACTGGTTCTCATTTGCTCGTTCTCATGCTCACTAAATATTGAGCGTTTTACTATATTCTTTCCGTACTAGATGCTACTCTGAATGAAGGCACCAAGCAAGGGGCAAAGAGCCCACCCTGTCAGCAATTCCACTTCTGGATGTGTGCACAAAAAAATGGAAAGGCGGGGCGGAGAGAGCGAGTACAACAGGTGAGGTGTTTTCGTTGCATGTGGCTGCCCTGGGTTCGGTCTCCATCACCCCATAGGGTCCTCTGAGCTCAGAGCCCGAAGTAACCCGAGCATCGCCAGGTATGACCCAAAACCAAAAAAATTTAAATAAAAAAAAAAAGAGAAGGGAAGTTTTGAAGAGATCTGATTCACGCCACAAGATAGGAGGGGTTGGCACAAAGAGAGGACAGTGTTTGCCTTGCACTCTGACAACCCGAGTTCAGTCCCCAGCTCCCTATGTGGCCCCTTGAGCACCTCCAGGAATGATCCCTTGGTGTAGATTCAGGAATAAGCCCTAAAAACTGTTGAGTGTGGCCCCCCAAAAAAGGTTTTTAGGGGCCGGAGCAATGAAACAGTTGGTAGGGCGTTTGCCTTGCATGTGGCTGACCTGGGTTCAATCCTCGGCATCCCATATGGTCCTCTGAGCACTGCCAGGGGTAATTTTTGAGTGCAGAGCCAGGAATGACCCCTGAACATCGCCGGGTGTGACCGAAAAAGCAAAAAAAAAAAAAACAGGCTTTTAGTAATAATTGTAAAAAAGACTACGGACCTCAAAGATAGTACAGCAGGTAAGGCACTTGCCTTGCATGGGACTGATCTGGGCTTGATCTCCCGCATTCCATAAGGTCCACTGAGCCCTGCTAGGAAGGATCTTTGAGCACTGCCAGGAGTGAAAAAAAATAAATAAAAAAGGGGCTGGAGAGAGAGCACAGCGGGTAGGGCATTTGCCTTGCACGCGGCCGACCCAGGTTCGATTCCCAGCATCCCATAGGGTCCCCTGAGCACCGCCAGGAGTAACTCCTGAGTGCAGAGCCAGGAGGAACCCCTGTGCATCGCCAGGTGTGACCCAAAAAGCAATAAATAAATAAATATAAAAGAGGGGGATGACAACAAAAGACTGTGACATAAATCACGCACACAAGGACACATCCTAGCTGAACCCCCTCATGGAGTTCCCTAAGGGAGTCCCTTTCATAGAGACAGGAAGCGGAGAGCCACACTATGTGCAAATGGCCTGGGGCAGAATCCAGCCTGGAAAAACAGCAAGGAGGCCCCAGGAGCTGGAGTGGAGGGAGGAAGGGAGAAAAGAGAGCAGGGAGAAGACTGGGCAGGTGATGGAGGGCCGGGTGGGCGCCGGGAAGACCTGGGCTTTGTCTCCAGGAAGCCCGGGGTGTTGCAGGACCATTGCTGACAGAGGAAGGAGATTCTGCTCACGCGCGCCCTCTGGTGGCCCCCGCGGGAGGACAGGCCTTGGGGAATCGGGGTCCCCCTACAAGGCAGAGAGCCCGGCGGGGGTGGGGGTGGGGGTGGGGGTGGGGTGGGAGGGGAGATGTGGCGAAATTCTGAGGTTAGAGCTCCAGGGAGGTTTCCAGGAAGCACTGGAGATGGTGACAGCAACGCAAGACAAAGAGGCGAGTCAGGGTGACCCCGAGAACTTGGGTCCGCCTTCTTGGAAAGACTGACTCCCCGGGACGAGGGACGGGCCGGGGCATCTTGGGGGGCAGGAGGAGGAGGACCACCGGGTCTACACGTTGTGGTCTGGGAGGGGGGAGATGGTGAGGGTGCTGGATCAAGCAATTTCATCCGTAAACTGGAAGGGGCCCTTGGAGAGATGGGGACCTGGGCCTGGGGAGGAGTGGGGTGACAGGTCCCCGCCACCCCCGCGAGCGTCCAAGAAGGACACCGCTTGTATCTGGGGCGCATGGACATCAGAGGGACCCCACTTGGACCAGGGGGCAGCGATCGTCCAGCAAGTAGGGCCTTGCACCCGGCCGACCCGAGTTCGATCCCTCGCGTTCCACAGGATTCCCTGAGACCACCGGGGAGGGACCCCTGAGTGCAGAGCCAGGAGTCCCCGAAGCCCCCCCCCCAAAAAAAAGAGGCAGATATCATGGAGCTCCCCTGGAGTGGACAAGGGGGTACTCTTGGGGTACTCCGCAAATGAAACGAGGAACGGAATAAGGGGATGAAAGGGAGGGTCCCGCAGTAGACTAGTCAGCAAGAAGGGACCCCCGTCCCATCCCCGCCCTGCATCGCGGGGTGCATTTTTGCTAGGGAGGGGGTTCGAAGTTCTCAGCAGTAAACCCTCCTCGGCCTGGCTGGCTAGCGCACAATCCAGCTGCCGGGTGAGAAGACCCGCCCCCCCCAATTCTCCCTCCCACCCACGCCCCGCCGCCGCCCCCCAGCCCCGCCGGAAGGGGGCGGGCGGTGGACGCCCCCAGGCGCCCTGTCGCCGCGCCTGGTTGCCCGGGAGACGGTGCGGGAGGCGGGCGGGGGGCGCAGCTGCGCCGAGCGTGGGGAGCTCTGGGCGGAGCGCGTTCCCACGGGCCGCCCCCTCCTCGGGCCCGCGGGGAGCAGGGGGTGCGGGCAGCGCTGGCCCGGTCACTCCTAAGGGGACTGACCCTCGCACCCTAGCTGGTCCCTCTCTGGGAGGCTGGGGAGGGTCTCCCTTTGGGGAGGGGGGGTTTCCTCTGGGTGATGCGGGACCCCGGGGGTTCCCCCGTGAAGGTGGGGGTCTTGGTGTGTGTGTGTGTGGCGGGGGGGGGAACCAGACACAGGCTGAGATCGGGTTTACAAAAGGACGTTTTAATTAAATACAAGGGGGTGGGTGCCAGGCAGGGCAGGGGGGGGGGCAGGGGGCGCCGCTGGAAAGCACAGGTCTCTGGGATCACCCTCTCCTCTTCTCGCGGCCGCAGCAAAACGGACGGTGACCAGCAAGGGTCACCAGCCCCCCTGGGGTCGACGGGGTACGAGACAAGGCGCGGCCAGACACAAAGGAACACGGGCCGCTGCCCGCCTCCCCTCGGCTCCCGCCCCCCACTAAGGCGTTTCCCAATGCTTGGGGGCGGGATTTGAGGGCGCAGATGAACCAGTCCCGGGGCAGGGCTGGGACCCCAACCTCCTCCTCCGCGGCCCCCCCCCTTCCCAAAAGGACACTCCGAGCTCGCTACCCATCCCTGGATCCTGCCAGGGGAGGGGGGGGTGTCCGAGTCTGTGCCAGCCGCAGCCAATCCCCTCCCCCGATTTGGAGAGAGGAAGGTTCTGGAGCAAATGTTATCTTGGGGGGGGGGGGCCGGGGTCCTCACACCCTCAGCCGGGAGCCCCAGCCATCGCAAGCGACAGAGGGACCGTGCCCCTCTCAATTCAGAGCACTGACACTCCCCTTCACATCCCCTGAGGATGTGGGGACCCCCCCCACCCCCCCGCAGGGCCCGATCAGTAAAGGGATTGATTGGCCCTTGAAAAAATATTCTACCCGGTCCAAAAAACGAGCTATCCCAGGGAATTCGGGGGGGGGAGATGACCCCCCCCACCCCATTCCCGCTGGCTTAGGGCGGGACCCCCATTCAGTCCCGACAAACAGAAGTGGGGGGGGCTTGGGGAAGAGGGAGGGTGTGGATCCAGGACACCCGCCTTCAGGGCGGGTGGGACTGATTGTCACGAGATGCTGCCAAAGGCCAGAGTGGGGGAGCCCCCCCCCAAGTCTCACACGCACTCACACACCCGCCCAGAGGGGGGCAGCTGAGCACCCCCCCACCCACCCAGCAGAGACAATAAAATAAATAAACCCCTTTCGCTCCCTTCCCGTGAGACCCACCCTGCCCCCCAAGTGAGTCAAAACACTCTTTGGAAGAACCCCAGTTTCTGTCCTCATCACCCCCGAGTCTGTGCACTGGACACCGGGACCCTGGGGCCACCCCTCCCCCACTCCCACCGCGCCCCCCCCTCTCGGTAGGGGGTGGGGCAGCCCTCCAGGGGGGGGTCACGGACACACCTGAGATTGAGTACCCGAGTGGGGGGGTGCGGCCAGGCCGCACCCCTTTTTCCCTGAACATCTCCAATGGCTTTCAGTGGGGTGCGGGGGGCCCCAAGCTGGGGTTGGAGGTTGTGCATGTGTATGTGTGTGTGTGTGTGTGTGTGTGTGTGTGTGTGTGTGTGTGTGTGTGTAGGGGGGAGAGGAGACCCTCTGGTTTGTCGTCTATGGCTCTTCATACTTCATCCCAAACCAGAGAGAGGTCTGGGGGGGGCCCGTCCCAGCACCGGGAGGGGCTTTAGCCCTGCGCCCCCCTCACCCCCCAAAAAAACTGGGCGTTGGTGTGGGGTGGGGCGACAATACAAGGTCCCCCCTGCCCCAGTCTGAACGGAGGTGGGGGGAGAGAGTTAATGGTCATGGGTCATGGCTATTTACACGTAGCAGGGGGTCCCCTCCAGTCCCCTTTGTGCCCCGGCGGATCCCCCTGGGGTCCTGGACCCCCCCCACTGCGCTCTTGAGAAGGGCAAGGTCAGTTTCAAGGGGGGGGGTGGGAGCCCTCGGAGGGAGGGAGGACGAGCATCCGCACTGGGAGGATGGGGGGGAGTCGGTCAGTGCTCCGGAGCGCCCGTGGGGGTGCAGACCCAGGGGGTGGGTTTCAGGGGTGGGGGCGGCGCCGCCCTTACAGGCCGGCCGGGGCCGGGCTGGGCGCGGGGCTGGGCGCGGGGCTGCCCGCCAGGCTGCAGGGCAGCGAGTCGCAGGGGGAGGCGCTGCGGGCGCCGGGGCGGCGGAGCAGTTCGGGCCTGAAGTCGGGGTGCCGGCGCGCGTGCTTGGTGAGGTGGTCGCTGCGGGTGAAGCGCTTGGTGCACAGCGGGCAGGGGAAACGCTTCTCGCCGGTGTGCGTCCGGTGGTGGCGCGCCAGCTCGTCGGAGCGCGCGAACTTCTTGTCGCAGCCCGGCCAGTCGCAGGCGAAGGGGCGCTCGCCTGCAGAGGGGTGGGCAGAGAGAGGGCAGAGGCTGGTGAGTCGCGGAGGGCGCGGGGCCAGTGCCACCCCCTACACCCCTACACGCCCCCCCCAGAGGTCCGTCCGCTGCGGCCCCGCGGCTCGGACGCCCCGACGCCCCGACGCCCCGTCCGACGCAGTTTCTCCAACCCGGGATGTGTTTTTTTGGGGGGCTTTTCTGGGTCACACCCGGGGCTCCCGGGACCAGGAGGGGAGCCGGGCTGAATGGCTGGGCCAAGTTCAGCCCTTTGGGCGCCCTGGGATTATTTTTTTCAGTTGTTTCTGTTTCGGGGGCTACACCCGGCGATGCTCAGGGGGTTACTCCTGGCTCTGCGCTCAGGGTTCACTCCTGGCGGGGCGCGGGCGCTGGAACCTGGGTCTGCCGCGTGCCAGGCAAGTACCCTCCCCGCTGCACAATCGCTTCGGGTCCCGCGTCCCGAGGGTCCGCTCGTCCCAGCCCCCCCAACACCCCTCTCGACCCCTCACCCCAGCACACCGCCTCCTTTGGAAAAAAAAAAAAAAGCACCCAGAGTGCAAAGTGCGCAGAATTGGGGGGGGTGGCGGACGAAGGTGAATGCACCTGATTTCTCGGCGACCCCTGGTACAGGGGCATGGGAAGGGCACCCCCCGGCCCAGCGGTCCGACTGGGCGGAGATCATCGGGGTCCCGGGGCGCGGGTCCCCGAGTCTGCAGAGGGGAAGCACGAGCGCCCCGCCTGGCCCCGCCCCCCCAGCCAGATGGCGGGGAGGGGACGGCTGCCACCCTCTGACTTCCTCCCCTCACCCCGCCCCGCCCACCGCGCCGGCCTCACCCATCCTGCCCCCCAACTGCGCCAACAGCGCCATCCGCCTCCCAGGGCCGGACCCCAGAACCAGGCCGCCCAGGGGCTGGGTCACCACCCAGCCGCAGGGCAAGCGTTAAGGTGTCCCCAGACCGCTGACCAGGGTTGAGGCAACGGGGTGGGGGGGGGGGGGCGCGCGGGCACCACGCCCAGGCCAAGGGCCAAGCGCGCGCGCGCGCGCACCCGCCTTCCGATCTGCAGGCGCTTGTGCCCTGCCGGGACCAGAGCGGTGGCGGCTGGTGGCGCGCCCCCGCTTAGGGGACCGGATCCATCGTGAGGGCCGGGGGTGCAGAGCGGCACAGAAGGGGACCCCCAGGGCCCTCCCCCAAGCTAGAAGGGGGAAATGGGGTGCAGGGGAGGGGAGGTGGGTGAAGAAAACCTGACCCCCATCCCTTCTTCCCAATCTCACGCCCCTCAAGTACATTAAAGGGGCGCGAGAGAGCAGCGAGCCCCTCCGGGGTTCTAGGGGTACTAGGGGTCACGGCGACAACTGCTACTGGTGAAAAGCAACCCTCTCCCCACTCCCTGGGGCCGCCGCCGCTGCCCCCAAACCCCGTGCATAAGCCCCCTTCCCCCCTCAAGAGATCTAGAACACTGCGGGGGGGGGGGGGGCGTGCAAGAAGCACCGGAAGGAACCCCTATCCCCAGGCAGTAAAACGTGAGAGCTGGAAGGGATGCCCCGGGGGTGGAAGGGGTGCTGGGTTTTTTTTGGGGGGACGCGGGATCGGGTTTGCAAAGGGAGATTAGGAAGGGACAGCCGCGACCCAGCAAGGGGCGCCCTGTCCTGCGGGGGGGGGGGGGGGCCGGGGAGTACCCCTCTCAAGGGGCAAGGAAGGCAAGAGGGGGCGCTCTGGGGCCCCTCGGAAAGGCTCACTTCCCCATTCGGGCTGAGGGGCTGCCCCCCCACCACACGCACACCTCAGCTTCCAGGAAGCCACGCGCAGGGACACTCCCTCACTGCCCATCTCCCCCAAAGGCTAACACTGGGGGGTTCCTCTCGCCCCACCGTAGCAGGGGCCAGCGCCTTGGGGGCCTGAGCGCCGGCTGGACCCTAGCAGCTCCCCCGTTTGGAGACCTGCTCCCCCTAGGGGTGGGGGGCTGTCGGGGACACCAATGAAGACCACCAGGAGAATTGCAAGGGTACCGAGGGGTACCCAGGGAAGCTGAGGGAGGCGATTCCGGGCGGCAGGTGGGTGGGGTCCCCTGCGCCGAGGACTGCTGTCCCCAAGGCTTTCTAAAGGACATCGGCTGGTGGGGTGTGTGACTCTACACCCACCAGACACCAAAGGTACCCACCCTGTCTACTGGCAGAGCAAGCCGCGTCCCCCCTGCCCAGTCCGTCTCCCAAGAACTGCTCCCCAAAACTCCTGCCTGACCCCTCCACTGCCCACCCAGGCTCCCAGAGCTTGGGAGCTCCAAACCTTAGAGGCAGCCCCCCCACCCCACTGCTCCCCGGGAACCAGATGCCCCACACTGCTACTATCTGCCACCTCCCGGCCATCTGTACCACCTTTATCAGGAAGCTGGGTGGGGGGTGGTTATCACCCCAGCAATGTTGGGGGGGCCCCGTCCCCACCAGCGGGCACCCTGGCAGAGAGACTCACAGCCGCCCCCCCCCCCATAAGACTCTCTCCTCTTCCACAGAGCCCCTGACCTGGGGAGAACGTCCACTGGGAGAGGCCGCCTCACGCCTCCTGCCTCAGTTTCCCTACTGACCTCTCCCACAGGGCCTTCCCTCAAAAGCGGGGGTCCGCCTCGCTGCCTCCCTTCCTCCCGCCGCACTGGGACTGCACCCCTTACCCCTAGAGGCGTGCCCCCCCCCATCTAATCCCTTCAAAGTAAAAGGATTTTCCTGACCAGTCTACTCCCTGCGCACGCCCCACCCGGCAGCCTACCCAACGGATTAGAGGGAGCCCAGGCCTGGGGGGGTGGGGGGGTGCTCCCCTCCCTCCAATCTCAACCCAGATGCGCCCAGAGACTGGAGCCCTGCGCCCCACGAGCTGGAGACCCAGCTCACTGCAGCGTGCAAATTGCGGGTAGGGGGTGTCTCACGGGGACCAGGGGGCGTCCCGAGCTGCCACCCTGGAGGGGTTGGAGCCACATCTGGGGCCCTCCTGTCCACGAGACAGGGGCGCCCTGGCATAAAGACGAGGGAGGGGGGTTGCTAGGGCAGCTGCTTCGCGCCCCCCCCACCGCAGTGCCCGGGGCAGCTCCCCCAAAGCCCTTGGCATCGCGCGCCGATTGAGGGGGGGCGCGCGGCGGGAAGGAGCCAGCAGCCTCTCCGCCCCCGCCCCCGCGCCCCTTTCTCGTCTCCACAGCAACCGCGTCAGCGGCACCCTGGCTCCTGCGCCCCGCCCCCCCTCCCCGCCCGTCTCCCCACGCCCCTGCGCCCCCCGGGGCCAGTCCCAGCCGTCCTCGGTCTGCCCCCAGCCCTGGAAAGCGCCAGGGAAGCCCCCCCGCAAACCTCCCCAGCACCCCAAAAGCGCGCTTGGTGGAAGGGGGTTGGAAGAGCCTGCAGAAAACCTCAAAGCCTGCCCGTACCCCCAAAGGCAAGGCCTGGGCGATCGATCCTGGCTGGGGGCCCCTCGGACGCCAAACCGGGAATTATTACTAAACCCAGGGGTGCCAAACCCCCAGGCCCCGTTCTACGATAATAAAAGGGGGCTTAGAAGTAATATAGCAGCAGCCCCCCTGGGGGTAACGGAGCCTTACCATACCTGCGCGCCCCCCTCCACTTCCTGCACCCACAATGTGGGCACCCACACGGGCACAGTCTCCGGGCCATCGGTGTCCCAATAAATAGTGGGGGTGAAAGTTTGCCGGTGACCTCAGGGCCTCAAGGCTTGCCAGAGGCTCCAAAGACCACCCAGGGCAAAAACGGCTCCAGGAAGGAAAGGGCAACCCCACCCCAAGTCAGGTCTGGCAGTTTGGGGGTTTTTTGGGGGGGGGGTGCTGAGGAGAGCTCTGGGTTTCGCGCAGGGGAGAGGAGAGGCGGGCGGAACGGTGGGGAAGGGGGTGCCGGGCACCCGCTCTCATACTCCGCCGCTGCCTCCCCCCAACCCCCCGAGGCTGGGGCCGCGCCCACGCCACCCCCGCGCCCGCCCGTCCGCACCCCCGCCCCCGTGGGCTCCCCACGTGCTCCCGCAAGCACCCTCGCACGAGGGGCGGGGTTTCGCGCTGCCCGTTCCACGGAGGAGCACGAGACCCCACGCTGGGTAAGTCGTGGGTCCAACGGCAGCGAGCCCAGAGCACCCCCCCCAAACGAAGGCGCCCCCCCGCCCGCCCACGCTCAGGCCCCAGGACCTTCGGGTCGGCTCCCCGGCCCCCCACGCCCCGCCCCGCGCGCGCCGCCCCAATCCCAGCCCATTCCCAGCGTGGGCGGCGGGGCCCCAGGGGAGCAGGGCGCAGGTACGCGAGGGAAGGGGTGACCGCGGAGGGGGTGACGCGCGCCCCCCCAGCCCTGGCAGCCGGGATCCCCCGAACGTTCCCCACTGCGACGAGTGGAGCCCAGAGACACTCGGGGGGCCGCTCCCCTCACCCCAACCGGTTGCCACAGCAGGTGGTAGGGGAGGAATAAGGGGCGGACGCCGGGTGGGGCCCGGACTCCCCCCGAATCAGGCCCCAACCCCCAGAGCCACGCCGGGGCTCCCCCCTCCTGCCCCGGGCCTGGCGAAAACGCAGCGAGCGATGGAAACGTGCCGGGCACCCCCCAACCTGGCCGCGCGCCAGGCCGCTCTGCCGCCCTCTGGGACCAATTCGCGCGGCCACCCCGGAGGCGGGGCGCAGCCGCCGCTCGGGGCCGGGGGCGGGGGGAGGCAAAGAGCAAGGGGAAACTGAGGCTGGGGCCGAGCGCGGAGGTGCCGTCTCCCAGCCCACGGCGCCCCCTCCCCCGAAGTCACGCCCCGGCGGCGAGGAAAAGAGAAAGTCAGCCGGAGGAGGGGAGGGAAGCGGGGGGGCCGGGCGGGGGGCGGGGGGACGGGTCGGGGGGGCCACGATCGCGCCCGCCGACCCCGCCGGCCCCGGCGCTGCCGCCGCGGCGCCCGCCAACCGCGCGCCGCCGGACCGCGTGGCCGCCACGCCCCCCGCGCGCGCCCCACCCACCGGGGCTCCGCCCTCCCGGCCGGCGCGGCGGCGGCGGCGGCCGCCCGGGCGCGCCCCCCTCCCCGCCCCCCACGCGCCACGCACTTTCGGGGTCCCGGCGGGGGAGGGGGCGCCCCCCGAGGGCCGCCCCCGCGCCGGCCGGCCCGCTCGGCCCGCCTCACCTGTGTGCGTCCGCAGGTGGGACTTCAGATGCGAGGACTTGTAATAGGCTTTGGCGCAGCCCGGGAAGGGGCAGCGGTGGCTCTTGGCGGCGGCGGGCGCGGCCCCGGGGGCGCGGCCCGAGGACGGCGACGAGGCGGCCGAGGAGGACGAGGCGGGGGAAGCGCCCCCCGGGGCGGCGCCGGGCCCGCCGCGCAGGTCGGCCAGGATGCTGGCGGCCAGCAGGTGGAGCGCAGGGGCGCCGCCCGGGCCCGGGGAGGCGGGGGACGGCGGCGGCGGCCCCGGGGGCCCGGTGGGGGCGGCCTCGCGGAGGGGCGCGCGCACCTCCAGGCCGGCGGCGGCGGGGCCCGCGCCCTCGGGGCCCGGCCGTCCGCGGTGCACCACGGCGCCCGCCGCGATGGCCATGAGCACGTCGGCGGCGAAGTAATCCACGCACGCCACGGCCGCCGACATACCGGGCAAGGGCGCGCGCGGCGGCTGGAACGGGCGGAGCGGAGGCGGCGGGAGCGGCGCCCGATCGGCCGGCGGCGGCAGCTCGAGTGCGGGAGGCGGAGGAAGAGGAGGAGGAGGAGGAGGAGGAGGCCGGCGCGCGCCGCCGCCGCCGCCGCCGCCACCCGCGCTCCGCCCGCCCCGCCCCGCCTGACGCGCCCTGACGCACCGGAGCCCGCGGGGGCGGCCGGGCCCGCCCCGCCCGGAGGACGCCCCCTCGGGGCGCCGCGGCCACGCCCCCCGCCCGCCGAGCCCTCCCGGGCCTGGGCCGGCGCGCGCGACCGCGGGGGGCGGGGCTGGGCTGCAGGGGCCGCCCTTCGGCGCGCCCACTCCGGTGCCCCGCGCGCCCTCCCCGCCGGGCGCACGGCCCGGATCCCCGCCTCCGGCCGGCGCGCCCCTCTTTCGCTGCGGCGCGGCTCTCTCTCCGAGCCCTCCGGCCCCACCCGGGCTCCCGGGCTCCGGCGTCCCCCGAGCTCCGACCCCGCCCTCCCTCTCTCGCCAGCGCCCCCGCCGCCCGCGATCGCGCCCCGCCCCGCCGCGCCCCTCCCTCGCCGGCGCGCGCCCCGCCTCCTAGCGGGCGCGCCCACCCCAGGCTGGGGCGCGCGGCCGGCGGGAGCCCGCCCCTTCGCTGGCGTTTGCGGCCCGGCTCGGGGCGCGCCCCCGATCGCCGAGGGGGGAGGGCACCCCACGTGGCCGGGAGGGGGGCGGAAGCGGCCGGCCCCGCCCCCCGGCCACGTGCGCGACCCTTCCCCCTGTCTTAGGCCGCCCTACGCGCCGCCTGGCTCGCGCGACCCGGCGCCTCGGCTGCTCCCGGACCCCAGTGGGGGCCTCCCTGGCCTGGGCATCAGCGGCCCCCACGACTGAACACGGCAGGGGAGGAGCGATCGCCCCGCAGGCTCAGCAGAGCCGGCGATCGTTCCTCTTTTTGCGCCCCGTGCCGGGCCGGTGCGGGCCCGGCGGAGGGTGGGGAGGGCCGGGGTGCGGATGGGTGCCGGGGCGAGGCGGGGACATCGCCTCCCGGCGCCGGGCTGGGAATTCCGAGGGCTGGCACGGGGACGGCGCCGACCTCCTGCCCCCGGGGTGGCCCTGGGCACGGGCCTAACGCGGCGCCCAGAGGCCGCAGGCCCTTGGGGGTCGGCGGAACCCGCAGGCCCCGGCGTCCGGCGCGGAAGTGAGGCGGCGGGGTGGCCCCCCTCCCCGGCGACCACGCCCCCGCCCCTTCCTGAGCCGCGGGCGGCGGCGGCCGTGCAGTGCCCCGAGCGGCCTCCAGGGGGCGGCGCTGCCGGGCGGGGCGGGCCTCGGCGGCGAACCTGTCACGGGCGCCCGCTCAGGGGGCGGGGAGGGGACCGCGGCCCTCGGTCGGGTCCCCCTCGTGCTCCGCCTGGGCGCTTGCAACTCCTGCTAACCTGTCCGTCTGTCCGTCTCCGCTGCCTCCGGGGCTGCCCCACTGTCCCCGGTTCCTCCGGATCCCCCGCTCCCCGCAGTCCTGGCTGGGCACCCCATGGTGGGGTTGCGGCTTCTTTGGATGTCTGAGTCTTCCTGGACCCCCTCCCCCAGACCCGAGGACCGCCCAGACCTTTGAAAGTTTAGGAAGGTGAACCGCTCCCCCCACCCCGTAGATTCCCGCCTGCACCCACATAAGTGGCAGGACACCCCAGACCTTCCTGGTCCTTGTACCGATTAGGAAGGGAGTCCGGAGTCACCCTTAGCAGCCGCGGCCCACCCCAAGATACTTACATGCCCATCAACCCTGCCCTGGAGGGGCTCACAGGCTGGGGTGGCAGAGAGGGGCAGAGCAGGTCACGTGGGACCCCATGGGGGGGGGAGGGGGCACCTTTTCCGGCTCACCCGGGCTCATTCAGAGGGGTCCATTTCTTCTGCAGTTGAACTCTTTATTTTGGGGGTTCGGGAGGATTGAACGGGGCCCTCACACGTGCCTGATCAAATTTAATTGCCCCTAAACCATAAAAGCCCCACCCCCCTTTGCTTTCTGTAGTTTTCATTTTATTTGGTTTGGGGGCCACACCCAGCAGGGGTTAGGTCTGGCCATGCTAGAGACTGAGCCCGCGGCCTTCCGTGCCAGCCTCTCCCAGCGCAGAGGGCGTTTGCCTTGCACGTGGCTAGCCAGGGTTCCATCCGCGGCATCCCATGCGGTATCCTGAACACCACCACCTTGAGTGCAGAGCCAGGGGAAGCTTACCCCTGAGCCTTGCAGGGTGTGACCCCAAAAGAAAAATATGTCTCTATCACAAATCACAAATCATCCAGTTATTCGTCGATTGCCTCGAGCAGGCCCCAGTAACGTCTCCTTCATCCTAGCCCTGAGATTATATTCAAGGCTCTTTAGGAGAATGAGACCCATCATTGTTACTGGTATTTGGCACATTTGGTACGCCACAGGGAGTTTGCCAGACTCTCTCCATATATACATAATATTTATTCATATCAGGCCAGAGCCTTGAACGCAGCTGGTCCTGGTTTCAATCCCCAGATCCTATGTTGTTACCCCCTGAGTCTACCAGGAGGGATCCCTGAGTTCTGTTGGGTGTGACCCAAAAAACGAACAAAAAACATATATATTTTAATGGGAGCTGGGGATAGGGCACAGGCACAATATCCTGAATTTGATCCCTGGCACCGGGATGGACCCACCACCCTGTGCTTTATTTGTTTAAAATCAATTGGCTCATACCCACTAGCACCCCAAAACACTGCCAGGTGTGATAAAAATTAAATAAAAATTAAGTTGAGGGCCAGAGCGGTCATACAGCAAGGAGGGTGCTTGCCTTGCATGCTGCCAACCTTGCCTTGATCCCAGCATCCCACATGGTCCCTGGAAGCACCACAAGGAGTGATCTCAGAGCACAGATCCAGGAGTAAGTCCTGAGCACTACCGGGTGTGGCCCCAAAATTAAAGAAAAAAAAATTGCAGCTAGAGAGATTATACAATGTCTTTGATCCAGGCTCGATTCCCCAGCATCCCAGATCGTTCCCTGGGCCTATCTGGAGTAATCCTTCAACACCAGTAGAAAAGCCCTGGACATCAGCAGGTGTGCACCTCCCGCCAAAAAATGTATTTCCTCCCCCTCCTCCCCCTTCTAGAGCATGTGGGATTCAGAACGGCAGAAGAGAAAGTCAAGGAAACCAGAGCGATATTCCAGCAGGGAGAGCGATTGCCTTGCACGCAGCCGACCCATGTTCGATCCCGAGCACTCCATACGGTCCCTGAGCACCGCCAGGAGTAATCCTGAGTGCAGGAGTGATCCCTGAGCACCGCCGGGTGTGACCCCAAAAACCAAGACAAAGAACCCTGGACATATGAGCAGCATACTCCCCCCACTCCTGAGTCTCCCCCCCCAATCCACAATGAAAGCCTAATAATGGGCAAAAACAGAAGAGGGGACCCCTCACCAGGCCCCTGTCTGGTCCCTCCCAGCTGTCGGTCAAGGCCAGTGGTCCCCAGGGAGCACAGAGGTAATGGGGATTTTTTTTTTTTTTTGCTTTTTGGGTCACACCCGGCGATGCACAGGGGTGACTCCTGGCTCTGCACTCAGGAATGACTCCTGGCGGTGCTCGGGGGACCCTATGGGATGCTGGGAATCGAACCTGGGTCAGCCACGTGCAAGGTAAGCGCCCTACCTGCTGTACTATCACTCCAGCCCCCCAGTAATGGGGATTTGAGGGAACATAAGGGGAGGGGGTGGTGACCTGCGGCACAGGGACTATGGGGGAAACTGAGGCACTGGCCTAGATTCTGGGGTCCTGGGACTGCGAACAGGACACAGGGGGTCCACAGGGTAGTAGGAACCAACAGCTCCTCCGGTTCTTTCTTTCCTCCCTTCCTTGTTTTTGGTTTTGGTTCTGGGGCCATGCTCAGGGCTTACTTCTAGTTATGCACTCAGGAATCACTCCTGACAATGTTGAGAGACCATATGGGACGCCAGGAATTGAACTCAGGTTGACCACAAGCAAAGCAGGCACCCTTCCTGCTGTACTATCACTCCAGCCCCCCCCCCCTCATTTTTGCTTTTTGGGTCACACCCAGTGATGCACAGGGGTTACTCCTGGCTCTGCACTCAGGAATTACTCCTGGCCGTGCTCGGGGGATCCTATGGGATGCTGGGAGTCAAACCCGGGTCAGGCCACGTACAAGGCAAATGCCCTACCCGCTGTGCTATCACTCCAGCCCCTCTCTCTCTCTTTCTTTTCTTTCTTCCTTTCTTTTAATTTTTGGGACCACTTGCAGCTGTGCTCAAGGCTTCCTCCTGCCTCTGAGCTCAGGGGTCACTCCTAGTAGGGTTAGGGGTCTCTATGGGGTGCTGGGAATCGAACTCAGGTCGGCCACAAGCAAAGCAAGCACCCTCCCTGCTGTGCTATCACTCCAGCCCTAATTCTGTTTTTTGTTTTTAATTTTGGGGGCCACCTGCAGCTGTGCTCAAGGCTTCCTCCTGCCTCTGAGCTCAAAGGGGTCACTCCTGGCAGGGTGAGGGGTCTCTATGGGGTGCCAGGTCAGCCGTGCGCGAGGCAAACACCCTCCCCACCATCCTGAGGCTCCATGCCGGTGGCGGCTTTGCTGAGAATCAAACTCATTTAGGACACGGGTCCTTGCAACAACCCCCCAACCACGTGGAACTGAGAGCCCCCTCACCCCAGCTGCACCCCAGCAGTAGCCCTATCAGGCCCTCCTCACACCTTTCACTCTCGTGCCCTTTGACCCAGCAGGGCCGCTCCTAAAACGGTGCCCAAGAAGGCGGGAGAGGAAGCAGGAGAGGGGTAGGAACCCCAGCTGTCCCGGGGGCAGGTGGGCGCCTGCCCCTAAGACTTTCGGTTCTCAGGGTCCCTGTGGTGCTTGTGGGTCGCGTCCAGCTGTGCTTGTGGTGGGGGCTGGAGCCCGGGGTTCTGGCATGCAAAGCCTCTGGCCGGGCCCAGAGAGCCTTCCCCGCACCCTGCCGGGAATTTTCCATTTTATCTGGTCTGTGAACAGACTGGGAGGGACTGGGACTGGGGGGGGGGGGGTGACGGAGAACATCAGAGACCAAGGGGCAGTGGGCAGGCCTGTTTCTGCATGTGCTATGTGCATGTGTACGTGCACCTGTGTATGTGTCTTTGTGTGTGTGTGTGTGTGTGTGTGTGTGTGTGTGTTGAACCTCTTTGGTGCGGTTGGGGGAGGGTCCTGCTGGCTGCCCTTTAGCAAGACCTCCAAGTCACCCTTCACCCAGCACCCTACTTTGCAGGCAGAGCCGCTAAAGTTTGTTTGTTTTGGGAGGGTCACACCTGACAAGTGATCAGGGCTGACTCCTGGCGCTGTGCTCAGGAATCACTCCTAGTGGTGTTCAAGGGACCCTAGGGGATGCCGGGGGATCGAACCCCAGTCGGGTGCATGCAAGGCAAGGGCCCTCCCCAATGTCCTATCGCTCCGGCCGTGGCAGTGGTGATGGCAGCTTTAGTTCTGGGGCGCAGGCATGCCCGGTGCACTCTGGAGCACCTTTCTCTTGCTGCCACAGAGGTGGGGATCCGACTCACAGCCCCGTGGGCTTGTAAGGCTGCCCCCGTGAGAGGGGGAAGGTGGGGGGGGTGTCGGGGGAGGAAAGTGGTGCTTGGAGGGACCTGGTGGTCTTGCATTTGTAAAATTGCTCCTGGGGGCTGGAGCAATAGCACAGTGGGTAGAGTGTTTGCCTTGCACGTGGCTGAACTGGGTTCGATTCCCAGCATCCCATATGATCCCCCAAGCATCGCCAAGAGTGATTGCTGAGTGCCTGCAGAGCCAGAAATAACCCCTGAGCATCACTGGGCATGACCCAAAGAGAAAAAAAAAAAGACATTTCCCCTGATAGGGAGATGCAGAGCCCCAGGGGATCTCCTACTGTTACCCCAAGTCCTAGGGATTAACCCATATCCTGCCCCCAGATTAGAGGAGCTAGGACCCTCCATCCTATGGGGGTGGGAGATCGCAGTTCTCGGCGAGATGAAAAGAGATGGCAGGGTGTGGCCTTCACCATCTTCAGTCATCAGGGGTGTCTCCAGATGGGGCCCTCCTGGATGGGGTGCTGAGTGCTTCTAGTGACATGCTGTGTGGACCCCAAGGGTGTCCAGATTCCTGATCAGGTGCCCTGGAGCAAGGGGCATCCGCACCCCCAGTCCCAAGGAGCAAAAAAGTGCAGTGAGAGACTTGGGGTGCGGCTCAGGGTTGGGGTTCAGGTCTCGCTGTGTGTGTGGCACCCCCAGCCCACCCCTAGGGGTCAGAGCTATTACAGACAGTGGAGAGGGCACTAGCCTTGCGTGTAGCAGACCTGGGTTCAATTCCAGGGATCCCATAGGGTCCCCCGAGAAGCACCAGGAGGGATTCCTGAGTGCAGAGCCAGGAGTTAACCCTGAGCATCGTTGGGTGTGACCCAAAATAAAATGAAACAAAAATAATCGCAAAAGACAAAACCCAGCACCAGATGCCAGAGCTGTCCAGGGCTGTCCCTTCTTCCCTGTGCACCAGGGTCCCACCAAGGCAACTCCTTTTTTTTTTTTTTTGGTCTTTTGGGTCACACCCAGCAATGCACAATAGGGGTTACTCCTGGTTGGTGCACTCAGGAATTCCTCCTGGCAGTGCTCAGGGGACCCTATGGGATGCTGGGAATCGAACCCGGGTCAGCCACATGCAAGGCAAACAGCCTACCCACCGTGCTGTCGCTCCAGCCCCCAGGGCAACTTCTTCTTGTGTGTTTTTTTTTCTTTTTCTTTCTTTTTCTTTTTTTGTGGGGGGCATGGAGCAATAGTTTTTTTTTTTTTTTTGCTTTTTTGCTCAGATGCCAGAGCAATAGTACAGCGGGGAGGGCAGTTGTCTTACATGCAGCCAACTGGGGTTCGATCCCCGTCATCCCATGGGGTCCCCTTGAGCCCCACCAGGAATGATTCTGAAGTAAGCTTTGAGTACTGCCAGGTGTGTCCTAAAAACAGAAACAAAAAACAGCACTACTAATCTGATGTGACTGTGGTGTGGTTCAGGGCTGTGGGGGGGGGGGGCGGCTGTGAGGAAAGGGGTACAGGGAGGTTGGCCCTGTTTAGCCAAAAAGTTACCGGGTGCTGGGGTGGAGAGATAGTCCAGCAAGTAGAGCACTTGCCTGGAACGTCCAATTCAATTCCCGTTACCTGATATGGTCCCCAAAACCCACCAGGAATAATTCCTGACTGCAGACCCAGGAGTCAGCCCTGAGTACGACTAGGAATGGCCCCAAAACACAAAACCAAACAAACGAAAAAAAAATATATCAAGAAAAGAGTTACCAGGTGCAGAGGTACAGACTGGTGGCCAAGCATTAGTACATTGGGGAGAGCGCTTCCCTTGAATGTGGGGCTTGATCCCCCCACATGCTCCCCTGAGCTTGCCAGGAGTGAGCCCTGAGCATCGCGAGGTATGCCCCCCACAAAAAAAAAAAAAGAAAAAAAAAAACGCACAAGAAGAAGTTGCCCTGGGGGCTGGAGCAATAGCACGGTGGGTAGGCTGTTTGCCTTGCATGTGGCTGACCCGGGTTCGATTCCCAGCATCCCATGGGGTCCCCTGAGCACTGCCAGGAGTAATTCCTGAGTGCACCAACCAGGAGTAACCCCTATTGTGCATTGCTGGGTGTGACCCAAAAGGCAAAAAAAAAAAAAAGGAGTTGCCTTGGTGGGACCCTGGTGCACAGGGAAGAGGGGACAGCCCTGGAACCTACACAGGCTTCCCCGCACCCCTGGAATCCAGAGAGGGAGAAGGGCAAGTCCCTGCAGCTGCCAACAACAGGTCAGTCCCAGGAGCCTGGCCTCAGTTTCTCCCTTACGCACACTGGGGGCCAGAGGAAGCCCAAAGGTCCTGTCAATCATGGACCAGGGCGGGACAGTTTCAGAATTGTGCTGTGTCGTGAGGACAAACCCAGCAGTGCTTGGGGGGTGTCCTATGAGGTGCCGGGGATCAGACTTGAACAAGGCCAGTGCTTACCCCGCTGTCCACCCTTCCCAGCTGGCCCCAGCTGATTTTTTAAAAAATCCATGTTTTGGGGCTGGAGAGATAGCACAGCGGGTAGGGCGTTTGCCTTCCACACGGCCGACCCGGGTTCGATTCCCAGCATCCCATCTGGTCCCCTGAGCACTGCCAGGAGTAACTCCTGAGTGCAAAGCCAGGAGTAACCCCTGTGCATTGCCGGGTGTGACGCCCGCAAAAAAAATCCATGTATTGTGAAAAATAGAAGGGAAAGGTTTTTGATCATTGCATGACTGAGACTTAAACCTGAAAGCTTTGTAACTCTTCCCACAGTGATTCAATAAATAAATATAAAAAATAAAAATTTTTAAAAACTTTAAAAAAGTAAATAAAATAAAAAGATCCTGCAGGCTGTGTGAGTCAGTGGTCAAGCACCTGCTTTATACACAGCACCTGCCTTGGGTTTGAATGACACCATAACAAAACAAAACAAATAAATAAGTGCTCCTTAAAAAAAAAAATCCATGTATTTAGTTGTGTTTTTTTTTGGGGGGGGGTCACACCCAGCGATGCTCAGGAGTTACTCCTGGCTTTGCACTCAGGAATTACTTGGGAGGCCATATGGGATGCTGGGAATCAAACCCGGGTCGGCCGCATGCAAGGCAAACGCCCTACCCGCTGTACTATGACTCCAGCCCCTGTATTTAGTTTTTTTTAGGCCACATGTAGCTGTGCTCAGGGCTGGCTCCTCGAAGGTTCAGGAGACCCTACAAGGGACTGAACCCGGGTCAGTCACAGGCAAGGCCGGTGCCCTCCCCGCTGACTGTCCCTAAGGCCCCTGCCCAAGGTCTTTCTTTTTGGTTGGTTTTGTTTTTGTTCATGGGGCACACCCGCTGATGTTCAGGGCTGACTCCTGCCTCAGCGCTCTGGGATGACTCTGGGAGGTGCACAGGATTCTATCGGATGCCCAGGATGGAACCCAGGTCGGCTGCATGTGCAAGGTCGGCGCCCTCCCCACTATACTATCTCCCCCCATCGCGCCCCCCAGTTTTTTTTCCTTTTTGGGTCACACCCAGCAATGCTCAGGGATTCCTCCTGGCTCATGCACTCAGGAATTACTCCTGGCAGTGCTCAGGGGACCATATGGGATGCCGGGGATCGAACCCGGGTCAGCCGCGTGCAAGGCAAACGCCCTATCCCCTGTGCTATCGCTCCAGTCCCCCCACCCCCAGTTATTAAATGTTCAGAATCCTTCCCGTTGGCATGTCGCGAGAACCATGGAATGCACTCAAGTCATCAACTCTGATGATAACTGAGTTGTGGTGGAGAGGAGGGGTTAGGCACACCAGCAGGGCTGAGAGGCTTTTTTTTTTTTTTGGTCACAACCTGCGATGCACAGGGGCTACTCCTGGCTCATGCACTCAGATATTACTCCTGGTGGCGCTCGGGGGACCCTATGGGATGCTGGGAATCGAACCCGGGTGGCTCGCGTGCAAAGCAAACAAACGCCCTACCCGCTATGCTAATGCTCCAGCCTGGAGAGGCTATTTCTGACTCTGTGCTCAGCAGTGCCCCCTGGTGGTGCCCAGGGGAATTCACTGCCGTACCCCAGATCAAACCACAGTTGCCCCTAGAACTGGAATTTTTTGTTTGTTTTGGGTCCACACACTGCGATGCTCAGGAATGACTCCTGGCTCCGCACCCAGGAATCACTCTCGGTGGGGTTCAGAGGACCCGATGGGATGCCGGTGATTGAATTCGGGTCAGCCATGCGCAAGACCTGAGTCCTCCCCACAGTCCTATCGCTCTGGACAGACCCTGCACCTGGAATTCTGAGCAATCCAAATTTCAGCAAGGATGAAGGAGGCTGACAGACAAGAGGCCTCGGAGAAGGTTTGGCTGATTTCACATGCAGGAGACCTGGGGATCCCCACAGCTCTCAAGCACTGCTGAAAATAAGGACTGATGGGGCTGGAGCGATAGCATAGCGGATAGGGCATTTGCCTTGCACGCGGCCAACCCGGGTTCGATTCCCAGCATCCCATCTGGTCCCCTGAGCACTGCTAGGAGTAATTCCTGAGTGCAGAGCCAGGAGGAACCCCTGTGCATTGCTGGGTGGACCCAAAAAGCAAGGGAAAAAAAAAAGGACTGAGCTGGGAGTAGCCCCCCAAATAGCAAGGGATGCAACCCCGACCCACCCGAAGGAACAGGAGAAATAAGCAGTAACAATGGGGCGATGCCCTTCACGATGGAGACAGTGGAGGCTGCCAGTGGTCTGGAAAACAGACTCACAGGTGGGGGCCCCCTCATTCCCCGAGAGAGGTTGAGGGTGGAAGCAGAGCCAGCTTTCTGGGAGACCCTTTAGGGAGAATTAAAGCAATTTTTTTTTCAAAGAAAATAACAGATCTGGGGCTGGAGTGATAGCACAGCGGGTAGAGCATTTGCCTTGCACGCGGCCGATCCGGGTTCGATCCCCAGCATCCCACAGGGTCCCCCAAGCACTGCCAGGAATATTCCTGAGTGCAAAGCCAGGAGTAACCCACCCCTGTGCAATGCCGGGTGTGACCCAAAAAGAAAAACAAAAACAAAAACAGGTCATAGGTTGGAGACAGTACAGCGGGTGAGGCACTTGCTTTGAACTTGAACGCAGCTGACCTGGTTTTAATTCCCCAATATCACAAAGGGTCCCTGATCGATCCCTGAGTGCAGAATGAGGAGTCACTGCTTGGCATGGCCCCAAAACCAAAATAAAACAGGTCCCTGGGAGAGAAGCACAAGAGGACAGGGTTCAGGTTCTAACCTGGCATGAGTGACCCCGGGTCCAACCTGGGTTCTGCTTTGGGTCTCCCGAGCCCCACCAGGAGTCATCCCTGAGCACAGAGCCAGGAGTAAGCCCTGAGCACCACCGGATGTGTCCCCAGAGCACCTCAATACTAATGAACAGATCCAGCCAGAACAGAAGTGTTTTCACAGCCTGACACACTCTACCCGGCCCGGGAAATGGGTTCAAAGTGTTTTGCTTGCAGGTGGAGGTCCCAAATTTTGATCCCCTCGACCAACTGTTTCCCCAAGCACCACTGGGAGCGAACCCCAAGCAACACGCCCAAGGTAACCCCAAACTCCATTTCTTCTGACCCCAAAACCAAATAAATAAAACAGGATTGGTCCAGGTAAAACCTTTGCATTGGCCTTCTAAGATACAAAGAAAATGACAGAGAGACATTAACTACCTTTATAGCTGGAGCGATAGCACAGCGGGTAGGGCGTTCGCCTTACAAGCGGCCAACATGGCCGACCCGAGTTCGATTCCTCCGCCCCTCTCGGAGAGCCCGGCAAGCTACCGAGAGTATTCGATATGCCAGACACAGTAACAACAAAGTCTCCAATGGAGACGTTACTGGGCCCGCTCGAGCAAATCGACGATAGCTTCATGTGGTGAGCATGGCCAGGCAGAGGGACATGCCCTTTTTGGGGGGTATCTTCAGTTTGGGGGGGGGAGGGAGCAGCTTGGTACTACCCCATCGACTTCACTTCCACATGGAGAAACTTCTAGAATGTTGGGGACCGGAGAGATAGTATAGCTGGTAGGATGCTTGCCTTGCATGCGGCCAACCTGGGTTCAAACCCTGGCATCCCATAGGGTTCCCCCGAGCTGGCCAGAAGTGATTCCTGAGTGCAGAGCCAGGAGGCACTCCAGAGCACCACCAGGCGTGGTCCAGAAAGCAAAAAGAAAAAGAAAGGAAAAGAAAAGAAACTTCTAGCATGTCTTTGTTTATTTGGGGTTTTGGTGGCACTGGGAATCAACAGAATCCAGGGACACACACACACACACACAAACACACACACAAACTGGGAATCAACAGAATCCAGGGACACACACACACACACACACACACACACACACACACACTGGGAATCAACAGAATCCAGGGACACACACACACACACACACACACCCCAGGCACTTTGGCAGGACAGAAATGAACCCAGAGATTCTCAAGTGGGTTGCAGATCTAAATGCCAGGACAGTCGCCCAAAAGAGGGCACAGGACCTGAGTTCCCACCAGCAGGAAGGAAGCAGATAGAGCAGATAACACAGATCAAAGCGCTCTCCAGCAGCCAGGGAGGGAGCGCAGGGAGCCTTGGACCGCTACTGCTTTCTCTGCAGACCTCCATGAGGTTCACTGCTCTGCCCCAGCTGACGGGAGCAGACGGCGGGCAGCCTAAGGGAGGGACAGTGCATTTTCCCCCACACCCTTTCTGTGTCTCTAAAGCCACGCTGGGCTCCAGCTCTGGGAACTGTGTGGTCCAGGGCCGGCCGGGATGCAGAGCAAACGGGAGGGGAGCCTTTGGGCAGGAAATGCTGTAGAAAGAGGCCTCGGTGCCCCCATGGCCCCCGGCAGCTACCTGCGCTCCAGCGAGCTGCATCTCACCGGCAGTCCTGCTTGGACACGTCCTCTGGGCGGCTCAAAGCGCTCAAGACTGCATGCAGGAGTCCCGGGTTCCGCTCTCCAGCACCTCGGGGTGTCACCTCGGGGAGCACCAGGAAGAGCAACTGAGCACCGCAGGGTGTGGCCCCCGAACATCTAAGACCCGTCGGGCTGGGGGCCCTTCCCCGGCCGGGGCACCCCCCGGGTCACGGAGGGCGGGTGGGCTCCGCATTGGCTCCGGGCTGGGTCAGCCGAGGGGGCGAAGGGCAGGTCCGCGCACCCCTCCTCCGCGTGCGCCCTCGCGCCCGGCACTGGGGCAGCTTCCGGTGCCCGGGGGTAGGTGGCCCCGGGACGAGGACAGATCGCGGCGGGGCGAGGTGGGCTGCCCAGCGCCCCAGCTGCCCGCTTAGTCCCCGGCCTCCGCGTCCGCTCGCACCGCCCACTTCCGCTTCCGTAGCGGCGGCCCCGCCCCCGGACCTAAGCACCGCCTCCTCTTAAAGGGACCGCGCACCACCTGGAGGTCTTGAACTAGGGCTGAGAGCAAGGTGGGTGGATCTAAGCTTCTCGCCACCTGATCCAGAGGTGGACACAGGACACGTGCCTGGGCACCTCCTCCGGCTGGGAGAGCCTCCCTTGAGGGCCACAGAGGTCACCCCCAAAAGATGGGGGGTCCCTTAGTTTTCTTTGTGGCCTTCTGGGTCACACCCGGCGATGCACAGGGGTTCCTCCTGGCTCATGCACTCAGGAATTACTCCTGGCGGTGCTCGGGGGATCCAATGGGACGCTGGGAATCGAACCCGGGTCGGCCGCGTGCAAGGCAAACGCCCTACCCGCTGTGCTACCACTCCAGCCCCCCTTCCTTCGCTTTCTATTGGCAAAGGGAACAAGTGGCAGTGCTCACCTGCTCCAACTCATTGTCCTCGTGGGTTACTGTGAGGAAGGGGGCAGCCGGGATTGTCTTGAAGACCAGGGTCCAGCCCAGCTCAGGGCCAGCAGGGTCCTCGGCTCAATGCTGCCCGCTCCTGGACCACCTGGGCCCCAGCAGCTTCAGGGTGCCCTGGTCCGTTCTCACCTTTCCTTCACCTTTCCTCTACCAGTGACATGGCTTGTGTGTGATGGGAACGTGGGGGCAAAGCCTGGGCCCCTCCCCAAACTGCTGAGTCTGTCACACATGAGCCATTAAAGGAAGCAGAGGAACCCTAAAATTTTAAATCTTTAATTTGTGTTCATGTTTTATCTTTCTTTTTTCGCTTCTCAAAAGAAGGGTGAGCAGGGCGCTGTCACCTGGACATCGTCCGCAGCCCCTGGACAGGGGTTAAGTCCTGGCCCACCTGCCTGGTGGGGCTGCCTGAGGGGCCTGGGGGCATCCGAGGGGTTCACATGCAGCCCCCCCCACGGATATGGGGGGGGTGGCAGGACAAGGTCCGAGGGCCGCCTTATTGCTGAGGTCCGGGCTCCGCGGCTGGGCGCGCTCCTCGTGCCGCTGGCCACCTACGCACGCCGGCTGGGCAGCTCCTGGGAGATGAAGCGCCGCAGCCGTTCCAGGTACTGGCTGTAGAGCTCGATGTCGTTGTGCCCCGCCCCCTCCACCCACAGCGGCTCTACGGCCTTGGGGCAGCGTTCGTAGAGGGCCAGCCCGTGCGAGAAGTCGATCACCTCGTCCTCCGTGCCATGGATGATGAGCACCGGCGACGTGATCTTGGACACCTTCTCGATGCTGCGGGGGTGGACAGGCAGGTACCAGGCATCAGGCCCCGCCCACCGCCTCCCAAGCCCCGCCCACCGCCTCCCAAGCCCCGCCCACCGCCTCCCAAGCCCCGCCCCACCGCACCCCCCAACCCGGAGCTGGCGCTCAGCTGGGGCTCACTTGGGGAATGCGTCAAAGCAGTAGGTCTTCTTGGTGTCAGGGAAGGCGACACGCATGCCCGAGGTCAGCGGGGAGTGCAGGATCACGGCCGCGCACTCATAGCGAGAGGCCAGGTCCACAGTGGGCACCGTGCCGATGCTCTGCCCGTACAGGACGATGCTGTCCGGGCTGATGCCGTACCTGGAGGGGCGGGATGGCCCGGTTCAGCAGGGGGGCGCGTGCCCGGCTCCCAGGGTAGTCCTCCTGCCATTGGGAGGGCACAGCCCCGCCACCCCACGCTCACACCGGTGCACACCGGTGAGGGCTTAGCAGGACGGGACGGGAAGTCACCGCGCACAGCCCCCCAACCCCAACCCTCCTTTGGCTCTACCAGGGAAGTCACAGCTGCGCAAGGCGGCCCCAGTTTTCCCATGAGACCTACTCACATCGCTCACTGGGGTGGGGGTGTGAGCCTGTGGGGAGTCCTGAGCCCCCGGCTCACCCCACCCCCATAACCTGCCCGTCCCTGCACCCGGGATTAGAGCACAGTCCACTCACCCAGCTCCCCGGGGTCCGGATGGCCCGCAGGTGCCCCGCACCCACCTGGGCTAAGCTTGGTTATAAGCCAGCGCCTGGCCCCGCCCCCGCAGGGCTGACCCAGCCCAGGGTCGCCCAAGGGTGCCTGCAGGTGCCCGCCAGAAACATCTCCTCCCGGAAGACTCTGCTTTTTCTTTTGGAGGTGGGGGGGAATGGGGATGGCGGGCAGTGGCAGCAGCTTAAGGCAGCCGGGCAGGAGGGTTTGCCGGATAAGCCCGGAACCCGCCAGAAGAGGGTATCGCACCGCCAGGAGCCCCGGCCCACGGGGACGTGGGCCTGAGCAACAGTGACAGCGACAGGGACCTGCCGGCTGCCCAGGAAACCTGCCAGACAGCCCGAAGCGTCTCCAGAGGGGCAGGGTCCCTGAGGGCGGCTCAGCAGCCGGCAGCACCTCCAGGAAGGTCAGGCTAGAAAGGGCCCCGGGGATTGCAGCCGTCCGCTCTGCGCATGCGCCAGGGAGAACCCCACCCCCACCCCCACCCCGTCCCACGGAGATGCCCCGCAGAGCTTCCCTGGCGCAGAGGGGGGCCCCTCACCGCGTGCGCAGCGCCTGCCAGGCGGCGTCGATGTCGGCATACAGGTTCTTCTCGGAGGGCCGGCCCGAGCTGACACCATATCCCGAGTAGTCGTAGGAGAAAATGTTGCAGTTGATGCGGGTGCCCAGCCCCAGGTAGAAGCTGCTCATCTGGCCCAGGTCGACGGCGTTGCCGTGCGAAAAGAGCACCGTGTACCTGGGTGAGGGGGGCGAGGGGCGGAGCCACCGCCAGTTCAGGGACCAGCTCAGGGGTCAGCCCCCAGCGCCCCAGGCCAGCTCAGGGCCCAGCCTGTAGAGCCCCAGGCCACCTCGGGAACTAGCTCAGGGATCAGCCTGCAGCACCCAGGGGCCAGCTCAGGGGTCAGCCCTCAGTGCCCCAGGCCAGCTCAGGAACCAGGTCAGGGGTCAGCCCGCCACACCCTGGGCCAGCTCAGGGACCAGCTAAGGGAGGGGTCGGCCCACAGCAGGCTTTGCCTCCAGGAAAAGGGTCACTGGGTCCACTGGTGGCCTTCTTGGCCCGGGGGCAGCCTGACAGCCACTGGGGGTCTCTCTGCTTGGAGACTCCCCCCCCCCCTTTTTTTTTTTTTTTTGCAGAGGAGTGGGGAGGGAAGAGGCCACACCTGGCTGTGCTCAGGGATCACACCTGGCCGGTTGGGGATGGAACAGCCCTAAGCCAAGCACCCTGCCCACTGTCCTCTCTCCAGCTCTGCTTCCCCTTCCCCCCGCCCCCGCCTCTGGGTCGAACCCGGCAGTGATTGGGGTGCCAACGGAACTCCCCTGCAAGGTCAGCGGTTTTTGGCGCCTGGCTCTGCGCTCCCCTCCATGGGCAGGGCTGTCCTCACCCTGTCTCCACACAGCCACCCCGCCAGCAGTCTCGTCAGCTCTGGGGTACAGGCTTGGCTTCCTTTTGTGTGTGTGTGGGGGGGGGGGGGGCGAGGGGTTTGCCCACACCCTGCGATGCTCAGGGATAACTCCTGGCTCTGCACTCAGGGTTCACTCCTGGAGGGGACCGGGGGACCCTACGGGGTTGCCTGGGGATCAAACTCCGGTCAGCCACACGTAAGACAAGAGCCCTCCCCACTGTCCTATGTCTCTGGCCCCAAGGGGCACTTGGTTCGTGTCCCGGTGGTCTGAGAAGCCCTGGACAGGATCCATCCTGGGTGCAGTGGCATGCCCCCGCCCAGCCCTCAGCCTCTGCCCTTTGGACTCTGCTAGGGTGTGCCCAGGAAGGGCCCACAGCTGTCCCTGCTGAACCCCCCCACCCCACCCCCAGGAAGAACCCCCTCTCCCAGGCCCTACGGAGGGGAGAAGAGAACGTACCCAAGCCCCAAAGCAGTGCCCCAAGGGACACCCGGCCCCCGGGGGACCGACCCTGGGCAGGCGAGCACCCGGGCCGACGGGTCTCACCTGGCACTGGGCACGCAGCGCACGTACATGCAGGCCACCCGGTTCCCGCGGCTGCTCTTGGTCACGAAGACCTCGATGGTGTCCAGCTCGCGCTGGCCGTACTGGAAGTCAGCGCGTTCCAGCAGATGCAGCTTCCAGCGCCCGGGATTGCTGGTCGAGCGGGAGCCCGAGGACGTGGTGCTCGAGCCCCCAGGGGCTGGCTCGGGCTCCGGCAGGAACGAGTAGGTGGGCTCGGGCGGCAGGAAGGCCAGCTTGGCGGCGATGCGGCCAGGGCACGGCGGGCAGCAGAACAGACAGCACAGCTCGGTCACCGACAGGCCGTTCATGGCGGGCGCCGGGCCCCGGGGGCGGGCTGCTCACGGCTCGGGAGGAGGGACGGGGGTGCTCCGAGACCAGGGCCGGGGGGAGGGCACCCCCAGGCCGCCGCCCCAGACAAGAGCCCCGTTAGGGGGCCACAGCCCAGCCCCATCGTGGTCCAAGTCGAGCCCCCGGGAGCCTGGCAGCTACACGTGTCCATGTTCTGATGACGGAAAGCCTGTGGGGGGGGGGGGGACAGCGAGGTGAGACGCGGGGTTCTCCCGGGGTCCCCCGAGTAGCCGCCTCCTGCCCCCTCCCAGTCCCAGCTTCAAGCTGCCCTCTGCAGAGACCCGGGACTCCCCGCCTCCCCCCCACCTTTGCAAGACCCAACCCTGAGCATGTCCCCCCGCCCCCCACCCCAAGGCCAGAGTCACCAATGCGTGACCAATGTGTGACCAATGGGAGGACACTCGGGCCCACGAGCCTCCCCGGTCCAGCCCCGTGAAGCCCCCCCCCCCCTCCATGCAGGGATCCATCAGGCACACCAGGTGACGAAGAGAAGCGGGTGGCAGGGGGAGGGACCAGGTCAAGGAAACAGACAAGGCCTGGGAACAAAAACAGGATGTGCTTGTGGCTGGGGCCCCCGGTGTCCTTGTGCTCCAAGTGGCCAGCCTGGGTGGGCCCTGGGGAGGGCACGGGAATGCCTCCCCCTACCACTACAGACCCTAGGGCAGCAGTTCTGAGGCATTTCCACATGCTGGAAATATTCCTAGTGGCAGTAGGAAAGCAAGAACTCTCGGGAAACACACACACACACACATACACACACACACACACCCTCCCCTCCCAAGATCACTGTCCTTTTTTTTTTTTTCCCCTTTTTGGGTCACACCCAGCGATGCACACAGAGGGCTTACTCCTGGCTCATGCGCTCAGGAATCACTCCTGGCGGTGCTCAGGGGACCATATGGGATGCTGGGAATCGAACCCAGGTCAGCCGCGTGCAAGGCAAACGCCCTCCCTGCTGTGTTCCAGAGCACTGTCCTTAAAGCGGCTCTGGGCAACGGTCCCGGCTCAAGGCCGGACTACACAGGGCATCCCCTGGGCACTGCCCCACCTGAACGCCCTGGGCCCAGATCTGCACGACTCTCCAAGCAGGCTGCCAACCGGAACCCCAAGAAGGGACAGGCTGCTCAATGGGCCCCCAGATGAAGGGGCGAGCGGGGGTGTCCGGTAGAAAGCCCAAGGCAGTCTGCGCCCACAAGACTGAGCAGTGGTGGGGGCAGGACTGGGAGGGCCACACCAAGGGGACAGCGGAGCCTTCGGGACCTCAGGCCAGAAGCGATGCTCTCTGAGACCACAGCCTGTCCGACAGCTTTACCTGCCAATGCCCTCCCCGCCCCGCTGGGCTGGGGGAGGGGCGTGCCAGGGAGAATTGAGTGGCCAGAAGCCAGGGACACAGCTGGACATCCCCAGCCCAGCACTGTCAGCCCGGAAACAGCCCCCAAGCCCCAGCTCACCGCAGATGCATACTTGCAGTGAACGCAAGGGGCCTGACCCGGGACCCTGGGGGCACCGAGCCCAGAGAACAAACGAGCCCGCCAGTGTGGTCACAGGGAGCAAGGTGGAGAATTAGGGGGCCCCCTTCCCCCCTCGTATCTCACTGCTCCCCTAGAGCCCCTTACGCAGCGGGTACTGGGGCTCCACCTGCTTTTCCAAAATCCCAGTCAACTTCCATCTGGTCTCTGCACCCACCAATCCCCCCCTCCGAGATTCTTCTCCAGTTCCAGCCTCCTCCACCAAGCAGCTTTTTTTTTTGGGGGGGGGGGGGAGCAGGGAGGGGGAGAACCCAGGGTTTCTCTGAATGTTCAGCAGAGAGAGCAAACGTCTGGCCACAGCTGACCACCCCTCACCTGCCCACCTTGTTAAGTTCCCAGAGGGGTCCCGCTGGCCCTCCTGAACACACAGCTGGCAGAGCCCTGGGCCCTCCCGTGGACCCCTTGGCCACGGAACTGCACCGCTTCCATCTGGGACCACCTGGGCCCCAGCATGGCCTGGGCACGCGAGCGCGATGACCCAGGGCAAGTCCAGCAATGGTAACGGCCTTCCTGGCCCGGGTGGTAGGCAGGTGGAGTGTGGGGGGGGGAACCCACGGGGACGCAGAAGGGCCAGGAAAGCTGTCGAGAGTTGGTCCGCGTGACAGCCCGTTCCAGAAAACGGCAGGTCCCCAGGGCTGCGCCTAACGCGAGAGCCACAGGGGTGCAGAAGGGTCCGGGGTGCAGAAGGGTCCCGGGCGCTGGGGGCAGAGGGGGCCGGGCGCTGGGCACCGCCGAGCTCCGGGCTTGGGACGCGCCCAGGTGGCACAGCCGGTCACCGTGTCCGGCCGGCCCGAGGGCGCCTGGGAAAACACAGAAGTCGGGGAGTCGTTTACAAAGCTGGGTGCGGCTGCCGGACTGGTCAGGGGGCACAGTCCAAGCCCGGGCGGCGCGGGGCGGGGCGGGGGGCCGTGGCCGGGGGGGGAGTGGGCGCTCCGGGTCCGCCCGCCCCCACCTCTGGCCCGGACTTCTCCAGCCGGGATGGACGGACAGCCGCCCGCAGGAGAGCGGGGTCTCGGGGTGGGGGTGGGGGCGGGGTGGGGGGCGCTGGACTGGGCTGGACATCTCAGGCCTCGCGGCCCGGCCGGACAGCCCCCCCCCCCACCAAACGGCCGCTGGACGCTCTGAGTCCGCGTCCCGGGTCCGCTTCGACCCGCTACTCACCGTCCCGGCCCGCGCTCCCCGGCCTCCGGGCCGCGCTCCATGACTCCCGGCTCGCCCGCCCCAGCGTCCGTCAGTCCCCCGGCGCCCGGGCCCAGCCTCCTGCGCCGCCGCCGCCGCCGCCGCCACCGCCGCCGCTCCCCCGCGGGCGGAAGTGAGCCTCCCGCGAGGTCCCGCCCCGGAAGTGACGCGCGGGCGCGCGCGGGGACTGGAGCTGCCGAGGCCCGGTGCGGGTCTGGGGGCGTGGCCTGCTGTGATGGGCGGGGTTGCTGGGCGGGGCTTTGCAAGTGGGCGTGTTTGAATCATTCATTAGTTCGTTCTTTTTTTTTTTTTCTTATGCTTTTTGGGTCGCACCCGGCGATGCTCAGGGGTTCCTCCTGGCTCCGCACTCAGGAATTACTCCTGGCGGTGCACGGAGGACCATATGGGATGCCGGGAATCGAACCCGGGTCGGCTGCATGCAAGGCAAACGCCCTATGCGCTGTAATTATCGCTCCAGCCCTTCAGTTCCTTCTTTTCTCTTTTTTTTTTTTTTGGTGGGGGGGAGGCACGCCCGGCAGTGCTCAGGGATTGCTCCCTGTTCTGTGATCAACTCGGGGGAACAGCCAGGGCTAGAACCCAGGATGGCCTGGGGACCAAGGGAACTGCTTTCCCAACAGCCACTTTCGTTCTTTCATGTCTGGGCCAATACAGGGTTGGAGACGAGAGAGGATTCACTCAGCAATAAAACTTAGAAGGATGAAAAGAGAAAAATTAATATATTATTATATTATATATCAATATAATAAATGCTAGGGCTGGAGCGATAGCACAGCGGTAGGGCGTTTGTCTTGTGCACAGCCACCCTGGCTGAGCCGGGTTCGATTCCTCCGCCCCTTTCGGAGAGCCTGGCAAGCTACCGAGAGTATCTGACCCGCATAGTAAAGCCTGGCAAGCTACGCGTGATGTATTCAATATACCAAACACAGTAACAAGTCTCAAAAGGGAGACATTACTGGGCCTGCTCGAGCAAATCGATGAACAATGGGAGGACAGTGATACAGTGATAATAAATGCTGGGGGGTGGGAAATCTTTAAAATGAGGACAGTGTGAGGGCCAGAGTGATAAGTGGGGAGGGCGTTTGCACACAGCTGACCTGAATCCGATTCTGCACATCCCACAGGGTCCCCAGAGCACTGCCACACATGGTCCCTGAGCACAGAACCAGGAGGAAACCCTGACCACTGTAGGGTGTGGTAGGGGTTGGGCGGGAAGTTTGGAGGCAGAGAGATAAACTGATACCCTGCAGGAATGCACAGCAGGGTGAGGCCAAAAAAAAAAACAAACAACAAAAAATTGTCAAAAATTTCAGTGGAGGGGCTGGAGCAATAGCACAGTGGGTAGGGCGTTTGCCTTGCACGCAGCCAACCTGGGTTCAATTCCCAGCATCCTGTATGGTCCCCTGAGCACCTCCAGTGGTAATTCCTGAGTGCAGAGCCAGGAGGAACCCCTGTGCATCGCCGGGTGTGACCCAAAAAAAGAAAACAAAAAATTTCAGTGGATTCAAGACCTGATTTGAAGGCCCGTGAGGCACTGTCAGATCTGGCCTTAAGCACTGTGTTCCTGGGCTCCAGTGATACTACAGTGGGGAGGGCATTTGCTTGGCATGCAGCCGACCCAAATTGGATCCCAGGCATCCCCTAGGGTCCCCCACCAAAGCACCGCCAGGAGTAATCCTGAGCGCAGAACCAGGTGTAATCCCTAAGCATCGTCCAGTGTGACCAAAAAAGCAAAATAAATAAATAATCACTATGTTCCTCATGAGTTCTCAGGTTTCATTTCAGCTTTTCGATATTGCAGTAAAGAATGACAAATCTAAAAGCAACCGATGCTGGCGTGGATGTGGCGAGAAAGGGACACTCCTTCACTGTTGGTGGGAATGTCCACTGGTTCAGCCCTTCTGGAAAACAGTATGGACGATTCTCAAAAAATTAGAAATTGAGCTCCCATTTGACCCAGCAATACCACTCCTGGGAATATATCCCAGAGAGGCAAAAATGTATAGTCAAAGTGACATCTGCACTTGTTTGTTCATTGCAGCGCTCTTTACAATAGCCAGAAACTGGAAGAAACCTGAATGCCCAAGAACAGATGACTGGTTAAAGAAACTTTGGTACATCTACACAATGGAGTACTATGTAGCTGTTAGAAAAGATGAAGTCATGAAATTTACATACAAGTGGTACAATATGGAAAGTATCATGCTAAGCGAAATGAGTCAGAAAGAGAGGGATAGACATAGAAAGATTGGATTCATCTGGGGGTTATAAAGTAACAAAATATTAGATTAATACCCAACGATAGCTGAGATCAGCACCAGGAGGATTAGTCCATAGCTTAGAGGTCAGCCCGGTATCCTAGAGGAAAGGGCAGTTCAGATAGAGAAGGGAGCACCAAATAAAGGATGTTTGGAGGATCCTCCCAGGAGGGGAGATGCATGTCGAAAGTAGACTATGGACTGAACATGTTTGCCACTCAATGCCTCTTTTGCAGACCACAACACCCAAAAGGAGAGAGAGAACACAGGGGATTGCCCTGCCACAGAGACAGGGGGGATGGGGGGATGGGGGTGGGAGGGATATTATCCATGGTGGTGGAAAATGGGCACTGGTGGAGGGATGGGTATCTGATCATTGTATAATTGAAACCAAAGCACAAAAAATTGTAAATCTACAACTTAAAAAAAAATAAAATAAAATAAAGGGAAAAAAAAAAAAAGAAAGTGCAAACCAAAAAAAAAAAAAAAAAGAATGACAAATCTGAGCTTGGAGGCATCCATCCCCGTGTATCAATCATGGAGATGGAAGAGAGAGGAAAAGATAAGGATTAAAAATGAGAAAGTCATGGGGCTGGAGTACAACGGGTAGGGCATTTGCCTTGCACGCAGCCAACCCCGGTTCTATTCCCAGCATCCCATATGGTCATATGGTCCATATAAGCACCATCACCAGGGGTCATTCCCGAGTGCAAAGCCAGGAGTAACCCCTGTGCATCGCCGGGTGTGACCCAAAAAAAGGAAAAAAAAAAAAGAGAAAGTCCCTGGGTCTGGAGAGGTAGGACAGCAGTCGGGTCACTTGCACTGGTCAAGGCTGACAGGGTTCAACTCCCGGCGTCCCATATCGCTCTCCAAGTGCCACCAGGTGTGATCCCTGAATAGTCAACCCTTAGCACCACGAGGTGAGGCCCTCAAACCAGAAAATAATAATAATAAATGCTCTATCTGATTCAGAGTGGTGAATAAGGGGGGACTGGCTCTCTTTACACCCCTAGTTCTGCCCATGAATTTCCCCCTAGTCCCCCGCCCACACACAGGTGTCTTCCACCCACCTCCTGCCCACCCCACCCCCAGCAGGCAGCTTCAACCCCCCAGCCCTCCCCTCTAACCTTCCTTTACTGTAATCCTTAACTTAAAATCACAGAGATAAGCCTGAAGCTCTGACCTTCCCAGCTAGACCTCCCCGAGGGCCTCAGGCCTGGATCAGAATTGCTGAATTTTCCCTGTGTTTACTTGCTCTGTAAATCAGGGACGCTGTCTCATTTGCCAAGACATCAAAAATCAGATGGGCTAGACACGTAATGAGGTTTACAGACAACCGCTGGACTAGAGCCATTACTGATTGGATTCCACGGGACATCAAAAGATCACGTGGACGCCCACCTATAAGATGGTCAGACTTCTTCGTCAAGACCCTAAATGATCGGTTTGAGGCTCTACATGTTCCTAAAACGAACAGATACCATTGGGCTACGCTAGCACGCAACCGGGATGAATGGAGACGTTACTGGCACCCGCTCGAATAAATCGATGAATAACGGGGATTAAGTGATTAAGTGATTAAGTGATTACTTGCTCTGCTCTGTTTGGGGACCCACACATGGCAGTGCTTAGGGCTTACTCCTGGCTCTGTGCTCAGAGATCTCTCCTGGCGGGGCCCAGGAAACCCCCGTGGGATAGCAAGGATCAAACCCGGGTCAGTCGCTTGCAAGTCAAACGCCCTCCCCACTGTGTTATAGCTTGAGTATCATGCCCAGAGTGATAGCATAGCGGGTCGGGCGTTTGCCTTGCACGCGGCCGACCTGGGTTCAACTCCTCCGCCCCCCTCGGGGAGCCTGGCAAGCTACCGAGAGTATCTCGCCTGCGCTGCAAAGCCTGGCAAGCTACTCGTGATGTATTCGATATGCCAAAAACAGTAACAAGTCCCACAAGGGAGACGTTACTGGTGCCCGCTCGAGCAAATCGATGAACAACGGGAGGACAGTGCTATACAGTGCTATCATGCCCATACTTGAATGCAAGTCAACCCTCCCACCTCCTCCAGAATATGGGGGAACCCCATTTTCTATGTCTGGCTACCCCCCTTCCCCCCACAGGCTCCCAAGCGTCAGCTCAAGTCCCTTGAGTTCCAAAAGTCACAGGAAACCAAGCTCCTTCCTTTCTTTCCTTCCTTCCTGGTGCCTCTCCAAGCAGGAAGAATCTGTCACCCGGCTCCTTCCTCAGGCTCCAGCATGTCCCCCTTCTGTCCCGTCTCACTGTGCAGTAGAAAGAAGGGCCAGAACTCCACTGCCCTGGAGACCACTTATATCTCTTTGCTCGCTGGCAAGAGAAAGGATGGATCTGTTTTCCCTCAATGTGGCCAAACAGGACATTTTTGCCAAGATCCAGACTCTGCAGAAAGTCCCCAGTGGTAGACTCAGCGATAGTACAGCAGGTACTACAACAGCTGGCCTTGCAAAAGTTGACCCAGGTTTATTTATTTATGTATTTTGCTTTTTGGGGGGTCATACCCAGCAATGCTCAGGGGTTCCTCCTGCCTCTGCACTCAGGTGTTAACTCCTGGCAGTGCTCAGGGCACCCTCTGGGATGCCGAGGATTGAACCCAGGTTAGTCACGTGCAAGGCAAACACCCTCCCCACTGTTCTATCACTCCAGCCCTAGTTGACCCAGGTTGGATACCTGGTACTACTTATGGTCCCCTGGGCCCCACCAGGAGTGACCCTTGGGCACAGAGCCAGGAGTAAGCCTTGAGCACCACTGGATGTGATTTAAAAACCAAAAAAAGCAGGGGCTGGAGTGATAGCACAGCGGGTAGGGCGTTTGCCTTGCACACGGTCGACGTAGGTTCGATTCCCAGCATCCCATATTGTCCCCCAAGCACTGCCAGGAGTAATTCCTGAGTGTATGAGCCAGGAAGAACCCCTGTACATCGCCAGGTGTGACCCAAAAAGCAAAGGGAAAAAAAGCAAACAAAACCCTTCCATCTCCCTTCACACCCAAAGAGAATCCCAATGCATGAAGGTACACCACTTTCCCACCTTGTTCAGGGGGTGTGTACCTGGGCGGTGGGAGATAGAACCCAGGCTTCTACATACAAAGCGCATACCTGAGCCCTTTGGAACTGTATCTCTGGTCTGCCACATCTTTTTGTTTGTTTGTTTGTTTGTTGTTTTTCTTTTTTTGGGTCACATCCTGCGAAGCACAGGAGTTACTCCTGGTTCATGCACTCAGGAATCACTCCTGGCGGTGTTCGGGGATGCTGGGAATCGAACCTGGGACGGCCGCGTGCAAGGCAAAACAACTTACCCACTCCAGCCGCAGGTCTGCTACCCCTTTCCTATCCAATCAATCACCGTCAATTTGTCCTTGGATTTCTTCCTCCCAACCTGAGATGTTGTAAATATCACCGCAATTGTTTTTTTTTTTTTTAATGCTTTTTGGGTCACTCCTGGCAATGCAAAGGAGTTACTCCTGGCTCTCCACTCAGGAATTATTCCTGGCGGTGCTCAGGGGACCCTACGGGATGCTGGGAATTAAACCTGGGTTGGCCGTGTGCAAGGCAAACCCGCTGTGCTATCACTCCAGCCCCAATATCACTGCAATTGATAGGGGATCTCAGTGCCCCAAGTTTTCCTGGTCCTCAGAGGATTGCCTATAAATGCTGGCTTCCCCTCCAGTACTAGTACTTTTTTTTTTTTCTTCAAATTTTGCATCACACATGGTCATGCCTAGGATTTACTCCTAACTCTATGATCAGGGATCACTCCTAGTGGAGCTCAGGAAACTTTGGAGAGTGCTGGGGACTGAACCCGTTAGTCCCTTACAAGGCAAATGCCCTATCTGCTGTACTACGACTCTGCCTTTTTTTTTCTTTCAAGTTTTCGGTGTTTTTTGGGGGGGGGCCACACCGAGCAATGTGAGGGGCTTCTGCCTGCCTCCCAGGGGACACCAAACGGTGCCGGGGATTGAATGCAGTTCAACTGAGTGCAAGGCAAACATCCTTCCCATCCAATTATCTCTCCAGTTCCACTAAGCTCTCTTCTCTCTGCACCCTCGCCCACACCTCTTGTTGTAAATAAATGTAAACCCCGGGCCTGGGAGGAGATTTTCCCGGATGTGCTGATGCTTTGGGCTGAAGCCCTAGCACAGTGGTAGGGCATTTGCCTTACACGTGGCCGGCCCGTCGAGCCAGGTTCGATTCCTCTGCCCCCTCGGAGAGCCTGGCAAGCTACCGACAGTATCTCGCCCGCACGGCAGAGCCTGGCAAGCTCCCTGTGACGTATTCAATATGCCAAACACAGTAATAACAAGTCTCACGATGGAGACGTTACTGGGCCCGCTCGAGTAAATTGTTCAACAACGGGATGACAGTGACAGTGCTGATGCTTTTTATATGCAAGACCCTCAGTACAATCCTCTGCATTGCATGACCCCCCAAATCCCATCTGGAGCAATGCCAAAGCATGGTAGGCAAATAACCCCGCAGCAACCCTGGGTGTGGCCCAAACAAAACAGAAATAAAAATCAAACTCGGGTATTTTTCCCTCTGTTTCCCTTCCTTTTGTTGTATTGTTTTGTTTTTTGGGGGTCACATCTGGCAGTGCTCTGGGCTTAGTCTTAGAAGTGCTTCAGGGGCTATACAGGATGCCGGGGATCGAACCCACATCAGTCATCTGCGAGGCAATGGGCCCTATCCAAAGTACTATCTCCCTGGGACCCTTATTGTTCTCTCTCTCTCTCTCTCTCTCTCTCTCTCTCTCTCTCTCTCTCTCCCTCTCTGTTTTTTTTTTCTTTTTGGGTTATACCGGCGATGCACAGGGGTTACTCCTGGCTCTACACTCAGGAATTACTCCAGGTGGTGCTTGGGGGACCATATGGGACGCTGGGAATCAAACCCGGGTCAAACGCGTGCAAGGTAAATGTCCTACATGCTGTGTTATCACTCCAGCCTCTCTCTCTCTCTCTCTGTTTCCATCTCTGTCTGTCTCTCTGTCTCTGTCTCTGTCTCTCTCTTCCCCTCTCTCGGCTCACACACCCAGCGGTGCCCAAGGCTTACTCCTGACTCTGTGCTCACACCTAGTGGGTTCAGAGGACCATATAGGGGATCAAATCTGACTTGGTGCCAACAAGGCAAGCATCCTGGCTGCTTGTATTATTTCTCTGGTTCAGATATTCCTTTCTTTTTATATATTTATTTATTTATTTATTTTTTGCCTTTTGGGTCACACCCAGCGATCCACCAGGGTTACTACTGGCTCTGAACTCAAGAATTACTCCTGATGGTGCTCGGGAGACCCTATGGGTTGCTGGGAATCAAACCCGGGTTGGCTGTCTTGCAAGGCAAACGCCCTACCCACTGTGCTCTCACTCTTGCCCCCATATTCCTTCTTTTAAGTCTACAAATGAATCCTGTAAAGCAGCTGGTTTGGTACCTAGATCTTCATCTCTGTCTTTGATAGCAAAAACCAGCCAAATAGGGGCCGGAAAGATAGTACAGCGGGTAAGGCATTTGCCTTGCTTGCTTTTGACCTGGCTTCGATCCTAGGAGTCTGATATGGTCCCCAGAGCACCACCAGGAGTAATTCCTCAGTGCAGAGCCAAGAGTGAGCCATGATCATCGCAGGGTGTGGACCAAAACCAAAACCCAAACAAAACAAAAAACAGAAACACCCAAAGGGGCACCTGAGGAGAAGGTTGGTTGAAGAGGTGAGGGGACCCCTTCAATGAAGTGGAGACATTTGGAACAACAACAGGCTGTTCAGGGGCCAGAGAAATAGCACAGTGGGGAGGACGTTTGCTTTGCACTTGGCCGACTGGGGTTCGATCCCCGGCTTCCTGTGTGGTCCCAGAGCACTGCCAGGAGTGATGTCTGAGCATAGAGCCAGGGGTAAGCCCCGGGTACTGCTAGTTGTGGCCCACAAACACCAAATAAATCAATTAAAACAAAAGCAAATGGGCCAGGAGCTGGAGTGCTAGCACAGCAGATAGGGCGTTTGCCTTGCACGTGGCTGACCCGGGTTCGATTCCCAGCATCCCATATGGTCCCCCGAGCACTGCCAGGAGTAGTTCCTGAGTGTGTGAGCCAGGAGTAACCCCTGTGCATCGCCCCGGGGTGTGATGCAAAAACAAAAAACAAAAAAAACCCCACAAAAAACAAATGGGCTGTTTGATATTATTTGTCCTTTATTTTCCTGGTCCTGCTCAGAGATCACACGTTCATGTGCCTCGGGGATTGCATTGCTGCATGTGGGGTGGAATGAGGGATTCAACTCAATGACTCACACCTGCAAGACAGACCCTGGGTCATATCCCCAAGCAAGTGGTGGAGTTTGTTATTCCAGTCTTGTTTTGTGGCTCACCTTGTGGTGCTCAGGGCTGACCCGCTGGCTCTGTGCTCAGGGATCACGGCCAGCGGGGCTCTAGGGACCTTATTCCATGGTCCTGCTCATCAGGTCCTTGAGGTGTCGGGGACCACGAGGGCACCCTGGTTGTGGTCAGGGCGACCTGAGCGATATACGAGGAACTTGAAGGCCATATCTGATGGCAGGGAGCCCGCTTCATCTATTTATTTGTTTTGCTTTTTTGCGTCACACCCAGCGATGCACAGGGGTTCCTCCTGGCTCTGCACTCAGGAATTACTCCTGGCGGTGCTCAGGGGACCGTATGGGATGCTGGGAATCGAACCCGGGTCGGCTGCGTGCAAGGCAAATGCCCTACCTGCTGTGCTATTGCTCCAGCCCCATTATTATTATTATTGTTATAATTATTATTATTTCTCAGGGAAGGTACACACTTGGCTGTGCTTAGGGCTTCTGGCTCTGCTCTCTGGATCACTCCAGATCGCTCCTCATGGGTTTGAGGGATCCAATGGGATAGAGGGGATCAAACCTGGGTCCAAGTCACAGCAGCTGATGCTGAATTGAGGGGACGGGGTCCCAGCAGAGCTGGGGATCCAACCTAGAGCCTCAATGTGTTCTCCGCCTTGAGACACTTCCCTAGTCCCATGTCTTTTGTGAAATTTGATGGGCGGCAGGCAGAGCGATAGAATAGCACGTAGGGCGCTTGCCTGGGATGCTGTTGACCTGGGTTTGATCCCCAGTATCTCATGTGGACCTCCAAACTTCGCTGGGAGTAATTCCTGAGCATGGCTGCCAATTGTGACCCACAAACAAACAAAGAAAAGAAAGTAGCAGCAAGAATAGGGCAAGAGTACAACAGGGAGGGTCTTTGGCTTGTACACAATGACCCAGGTTCTATCCCCGGGATCCCATTTGGAGTCCTGTGCACCACCGGGAGTAATTCCTGAGTGCAGAGCCAGGAGTAACCCTTGAACATCGCTGATGTGACCCAAAAAGGAAAAAAAATAGTAGCTTGAACACTAATGGGGGCTAAGGGGTCTCAACCTCTCATACCAACCCCCACCAAAATAGCTCACGAATCCATGAAGGGGAGAAGCCAGGTGTCAAAAGCACTGAAATAAACTATATCCCTGGGGCCCCCTGAACTCAGAAGCATCCCACCCACCCACCCACACACACATATACACACCACACAATGCCTGCTCTGGTAACTCTGGTAACTCAAGTAACCACCCATACTTAGACCCTTGGGAACAAGGGGTCCGGAGTTTTTTTTGTTTTTGTTTTTGTTTTTCTTCTTGGGTTACAACCCATGCACAGGGGCTACTCCTGGCTCTGCACTCAGGAATTACCCTTGGCGGTGCTCAGGGGACCATATGGGATGATGGGATTCGAACCCGGGTTGGCCGGGTGCAAAGCAAACGCCCTACGCATTGTGCTATCGCTCCAGCCCTAGGGGTTCTGAGTTTTTCTGTCCCAAATGACATATCTGAAGCAGGTATGGGAGGTTCTGGTGGGGGAGACTTTGGGGAGGGGGGGGGCTCACGTTCAGGATCTTAGACCCTGGGGGAGTTGGGAGAACACTCCAACCTGAGTGTCTGACTTTGCCTCACCCCCAAGGCCAATGAAGTGAGACCCGCTGAGGAGAGGAAGTGGGCAAGGAAGGAAGTGTGGGGGGGGATTCTGAAAATAGCACCAATCACCCAGCTGACTGGGGTGCAGGAGAGGTCAGGAGACAGCCCAGGAGGGGGAGGGCGCCTTCCATAGGCAGGCCCCTCAGAGTAACACAACATCTCTGTCAGTAGCTGGGGCAGCTCCTCCTCGCCTCACTAACCGCACCCCTAAAATGTGGCCTCCCAGCGGAAAAGCCTGAGGGGAGCATGGAGGCGTGTCAGGGGAGAAGGACCGTTTTTTGGACAGTTATGCCCAGCGGCAGACCCACAGAACTGGCAAGGCTTAAACAGAAATTGATGCAAAGGAACTTTCTTTCATTCGCTGCTTTTGGGGCCGTCACACCCAGTGGTGCTCAGGGGTTACTCCTGGCTCTGCACTCAGGAATTACTTCCGGTGGTGCTCAGGGGACCATACGGGAGGCTGGTGATCGAACCCCGGATTGGCCGCATGCAAGACAAATGCCCTCCCTGTGTACTTTCGCTCTGGCTGCAAAGGAACTTAAAAAAGTTTATTTTTACTTTTTGGGGGGGGGGGACTGGAGCGATAGCACAACGAGTAGGGTGTTTGCCTTGCATGTGGCCGACCCCAGTTCGATTCCCGGCATCCCACATGGTCCCCTGAGCACCGCCAGGAGTAATAATTCCTGAGTGCATGAGCCAGGAGTAACCCCTGTGCAAAGCCGGGTGTTCCCCAAAAAGCAAACAAAAAGAAAAAAGAAAATTTTAACTTTTATTAATATGATTGGATTTCAGGCTTACAAGGTCCCAAAACCTATCCTTGATATTTCCCACCACCAATTGTCTTTATTTTTGGGGTCACTCAGGAATGCTCAGGGGTTACTCCTGGCTCTGCACTCAGGAATTGGTCCTGGCGGTACTTGGGGGACCACATGTGACGCTGGAAATCAAACCGGGCATGGGAAACGTCCTACTCACTCCCTGCTCTCCTCACTGGGGCTCTTAGATTCTTTTTATTTATTTTGTTTTTGGGCCACACCCAGTGATGCTCAAGCAGTTACTCCCGGCCCTGCAGTCAGGAATCACTCCTGGCGGGGCTTGGGGAACCCTATGGAATGCCAGATAACAAACAAGGCAAGCACCCTCTACCCGCTGTACTATATTACTCCAACGCCCCCAGATTGTTTTTCTTTTTTTAATTTGAGTGGGGGTTTCTGGCCATATCTGGCTGTGCTCAGGGATCACTCCTGGCTCGGTGCTCTGGGATTCGATGCCGTGTTTGCATTGGAACCCGGGTGGCGGTTGCAAAAAGCCTCTGACTTTATTGCCTACTTTTTATTTTTATTTTTTTTGCTTTCTGGGTCACACCCAGCGATGCTCAGGGTTTACTCCTAACTCTGCACTCAGGAATTCCTGGAGGTGCTCGGGGGACCATATGGGATGCCGGGGATCGAAACCAGCTCGGCCGCGTGCAAACGCTATCGCGCGGGCCCTTATCTCCCACTTTTGGTCTAGTTCTCAAGTCCTCTGGGACCAGCTTCAGAACCACGTGGCGGCAGCAAACTGGCCTCTCTCAGTGGTGGCAGCAGGGGTGATGTCACCACCGCACCTCAGTCTACCAACGGCAGCTCATTTCTCCAACGACGCTTTTCCCACGACTCCCGGTTCCCAACTTTCTAGGGTCGCAGGAGAAGGCTCTCGCCCCGCTCTCCCCGCCCCGCCCCTCCCCGCGTCGCTCCCGACGGTCACGTGAGCCGCGCTCCCGCGAGGGGCGGGGCCTCCTGGCCGCGCGCACGGCTTTGTGGGACTTGTAGTTCCGGTCCCCGCCCCTACCCGGCGCCACCCGGGGCCCTGAAACTACACTCCCGTCGTGCCTCGCGGCGGCGGGCGGGGGCGGGGCCAGCCGCCGGTTGCTAAGACTTGCGAAGCGCCGCGCTCCCGCCGGTCTCCCCAGGTGAGCGCGTCGCCCCCGGGGTGCCGCGTCGTCGGCGCCCGTGTCGGGTCCTCAGGGGGCCCTGGCGGGCGTGGGGTGGCGGGTGGGCTGCCGGCGGCGCGCTGGGCCGTGCGGGGAGTGAGAGGGGGGTGACCGGGCCAGGCCGGCGGACAGTGTGTGGGCAAGGGCGGGCCGCGGGTGTGCGCGTGCGCAGAGCCGAGGCCTGGCCGCTGGACCCCCCCCCAGCCCTGCGCTGCCCCCTCCGCCCCCCCCGCGTTTGTTACGCGTCTGCGCGCCGCGCTTTCCCCTCCGGGGGTCCTCGCCGGCGGTCCCTTGACCCTGACCCGCCAGTTTCCCCCCCTACCCCCGGTTGCCCCAGAAGTTCGCAAAAATGGGCCGAAAGTTCGTCTAGAATGTGATTCCCCCGCGGCGTTGCGGGGGGATCCTGGCCCTGGATCGCTCCGCCTTCTGCAGGGGAAACCACCTTTGGGGGTGTGTGTGTGTGGGTGGGTGGGGGGAAGGGGGGTGACCGCCTTCCCCTGGAGCACGCCTGGGGACCCACGGCCCCCGCCAGGCTGGCCTGTGCCAACCGGGGTCAGTGGCCAACAAGTAGCCTGGACGGTCCTTGCATGCACCCGAACCGAACCGGGTTGCGTCCTCCGCACCCCATCGGAACCCTCCCTAATCCCCCCCACAGCCCCGCCAGGCGTGACACCCCAAAGCGCAGTCAGGAGTCCACCGTGAGCACCGCCGGGTGTGGGATATGGGCACCCCCCCTTGGCCCCTCCCCAAATAAATAGCTTTCCGCGGAATTCACTTTTTTTTTTTTTGGGCTTTTTACAAAAAAAATTTTGGATCACACCCGGCGATTGCCCAGGGCTTCCTCCTGGCTCTGCACCCAGGAATCACCCCTGGAGGTGCTCCAAGGCTCTATGGGTCGCTGGGGATCAGACCCCAGTCAGCTGTATTTATTTGGCCCTATGAACTCACCTTATTTGGGGCTCGGGGCCCACACCCAGTGTTTCTCAGGCGCTGCTCCCCCCTGGGTGCTGGGGGTTCTGCAGCCTCCGAGCCAGACCAGCAGGGTCTCCGTCCTTTTTTCCCTGGGGGATGTGGGACCACCCCTGGCTATGCTCGGGGCTTACTCCTGGCTCTGCACTCAGGGGCCACTCCTTGTGGTGCTGTGGGGGACCTCATGGGATGCCCCAGATCGAACCCCGGCAGGCAGGAGCCCTCCCAGCTGTCCTATCTATCACTCCAGCCCCAAGCCAGGGCCTCCTGCCTGTAGAGTGAGGCTTCAGCCCATAGCGAAAGCTGTCTGGCCCCCAGAAGGCGTTTTCTTTTTTTATTTTGGGGTCACACCCTTCGGTGCCCAGAGCTGCTGCTTCCTGGGTCTGGGCTCAAGGATCACTCCTGGTGAGTGTGCGGGGGAGGGGAGGGGACCCTATGGGATGCCGAAGATTCAATCTGGGTCAGCTGCGTGCGACGCAGTCCCGTCACGGAGGCCCCTCTGAAAGGGCTTTTCAATGGGGCTCCTTGTGACATCCCGGTGTCCGGGCATCGCCTGCCTTGAGTCACCATCAGAAATGCCCATTTCGGGGGCTGCCGCTCTGGAAGTAGAAATTGACGACCCAGATTGAATCCTAGGCATTCCCCAGATCCTGATCCTGGGGAGAAGGGTCGGACCCCAACATTGTCAGGGAGAGGTACAACCTGAATAAAAATGAAGATTTGGAGCCCGTCCCCAAACCCTGTGGCCAGGTTTGGGGGACCTGTTAGCCCAGTCCCATGCTGCTCTGGGCACTCTCCCTGTGGTACCCCCATTCCAGCACTCATGGGGTACCCCTAGACTGGCATGGCTGGGTGCCCCCCACCCTCGGGCAGTTCAGGAGCTCCCTGATGCACTTTTTATCTTTTTTGTTTGTTTCAGGGTGACATCACGCGGTGCTCAGGACTTATTCCTGGCTCTGCACTTAATTTCTTTTAGCGGGGGCTGACTCGGGGACCCTAGGGCATGATGCATGCAAGGCAGACAGTCTGCATGCTGGACTACTGCTCCTGCCCCTGTTTTTCTTTATTTTATTTTTTACGTTTTTGTCTCCACGGGGGCCATGCTCAGGGCTGACTCCTGGTGCGGTTGAGGGGGGCGGGACCCAGATGGGTGTCGTGCGTGGCCAGCACTGTACCCACGAACCACGACTTCCCCAGTTCCCCTCTCTCTGACAGATGCTGGGACTGGGGGTGAGGAGCGGTGTGTCCAGCCCCAGGGTTAGAGGCCTGGACACAGGGAAGCGCGGGCGCGCGTGGGGGGGGCACACACTCCCGATTCTCGGTACCTGACACCCTCACCAAGGTTGAGGTGAAGTTTACTCACCCCACCTGACCACTCCTGCCTGCCCCCGGGAGGAAAACAAGGCTTCCCTCCCCCACTTTTCCCCTAGAGTAAGGACACACCCCCACACCCACTCTGGGGGCTCCTCCCAGCTTTGGGGTGACGGCCACCTTCACATGCAAAGTCTGAGCTGAGTGCACTGATCTCCCTCCCACTTTCTGATGGGGTGCCGGGGGTGGGGCGGTCATATACTCCCCAGGGCCTAGCTCGGGGTGGCGGGGGGAGGGGGCCATCTCCTCTGTCCTCAGAGCCTGCCGTGTACCTGCCACTTGGAGGGCTCGTGGCCCATCTGCTGTGTGCCGAGGCCCTGCAGGGCCAGGTGCTTACCATGTCCAGCTGTGGCCTTCCTGGTTCCGTGTTTTGTTTGTTAGGTTGGTGGTTTGTGTTCTTGCCCCCTGTCCGGGGATCTTCAGACACTGCACCTGTGATCAGTGCTCAGGGGTCACTCCCAGAGGGGCTCGGAGGACCATGTGGTGCCAGTGTGGATCCTAGGTCTCTCACATCCAAATACATGCCCAGCCTTTTGAGCTATCCCTGCCCCCTGCGTCCATTTCTTCTGGGCTGACAGCCGGGCTGCTGGTCCCGGGACACAGGGTCACTCAGAGCAGGAAAAGGACCCCATTTTCTTTGATGTGGGGACCACATCCCATGGTACTCAGGTTAATCCTGACTCTGCACTCAGGGATCACTTCTAAGTGGACCCAAGGGATCATACGGGTTGCTGAGGATCGATTCTGGGTCAGCTGTGTGCAAGGCAAGCGCCCACATGCTATACTACTGCTCTGTCCCCCCCCCCCCAGAAAGACCTATCTTGCAGCGGGGCTCACATGGCAGAGTTGGGGAGCTGTTGGGTGCAGCTCTGAGCTTTGGTTCTGGGGCCCAGCTGCTGGGTGGGACCCCAGCTCTGCCTGTCCTGGCCAAGGCACCCTTCCTGTCTCACTTCCTGGGACCCAAAATCTTGGAGGGCATCTGATCGTCTTTCCCCCTTCCCTTCCCGGCTTCTGTTTTTATTTTGGGGCCTCCTGGCAGGGCCTGGGGAACTGTACGGGATGCCAGGGATTGAACCCGGATCGGCCACGTGCAAGGCAAGTGCCCTCCCCCCTGTCAGGTCACTCTGACCCTCGCACAGCGGTCCTTAAGCCCTGTATCATCTCTGCTCCACTTCCTAGCTTCTGGGGGTTTGGGTTGGGGGCCACACTCGGCAGTGCTGGGGGTGGACTTGGGGTTGGCTGTGGGCAAGGCACGCGCCTCCCCCCTGCATCGTCTCCCCAGCCCCCCCCCCTTCCCAGTTCCTTTCCGGCATGTTTGGTTTGTCCAGTTTTGGCCCTGACCCAGGTGGTGCTCAGGGAACCTTCTGTTTTTAATTTTTGTCTTTTTTGGGTCACACCCGACGACACTCAGGGTTACTCCTGGCGGTGCTGTGGGATGCCAGGGATCAAATCCCATTCGGTCGCGTGCAAGGCAAATGCCCTGCCTGCTGTCCTGTCGTGTCCGGCCCCGCTTAGGGGGGCCTTATGGGATGCCGGGGATCGCATCCGGGTTGGCCGTGTACAAGGCAAACGCCCTCCCCACTATCCCGTCGCTCCAGCCCCGTCTTTCCCAGCGCTGTCCAGGCGAGCCTTCGCAGGGTCTTAACAGGGTGGCCACACAGTACTCTGACAGTACACTCCTCAGAGCCATTGCCCCCAGGGGGCTGGACACTGCCTTGCATGCCCTGGGTGCCAACATCGCTCCCACGCCCCGGGCCCGGATGGTGGCCCAGCTGTGATTTCTACCTCTGTCTCCGGAGTCGGCGCCCCACCCACAGAGCCCCGACAGCTGCTTCCTTTTCCTTTGTGCCCCCCCCCCCCAGATCCCCCACCGCTTCCTCTTTGTCCCTGATTCGGTTCTCTGGCCAGACAAGAGGGGACACTCTGGGTGGCACAAGCGACGCGGCAGTCTTCTGCCCTCCCGACACTGGGAGCTTTGTGATCACGGGGAGCTGGGCTGGGGGGTGGGGGGACGAGCACAGACTGCGGGGGGCCGGGCTGGTGTGTGCCCTGGTTCTGTGTGAGCGCCACACCCCAAACGCGTGCTTGGGCTGCGCCATGGCGGCAGGGGAGGGGAGCGGGAGTGAGGGGTGGGTGCATCAAGGTGATCAGTGATGCCCAGTCTGCTGGGAAGAGGCAGGACCGTCCTCTCATGGACACTGAGGGACACCGTGCCAGCCCTTTGGCCGTGGCTTTCAGATGCCATTATGCCCCGGGCAGTGCTGGGGTGATACGTTTATTTACTTATTTATTTTTTTTGCTTTTTGGGTCACACCCGGCGAAGCAAGAGAGTTATTCCTGGCTTTGCACTCAGGAATTACCCTCTGGCGGTGCTCAGGGGACCCTATGGGATGCTGGGAATCAAACCCGGGTCGGCCGTGTGCAAGGCAAACGCTCTCCCCGCTGTGCTATTGCTCCAGCCCCTACTTATTTATTTTTCACTTTTTGGGTCACAGCTCAGGGATTTCTTCTGGCTCTGCACTTATGAATTACTCAGGGAGGTGCTTGGGGAACCATATGGGATGTCGGGGATTGAACCTGGGTCGGCCGCATGCAAGGCAAACGCTTTCCCCGCTGTACTATCGCTCTGGCCTCGATTTCCTTTTTCTTTTTTTCTTTTTTTTCTTTTTGCTTTTTGGGTCACACCCGTGATGCACAGGGGTTACTCCTGGCTCATGCACTCAGTAATTACTCCCGGTGGTGCTCGGGGGACCATATGGGGATGCTGGGAATCGAACCCGGGTCGGCTGCATGCAAGGCAAACACCCTACCCACTGTGCTATCACTCCAGCCCCCCGATTTCTTTCTTTAGGGCCCCCAAAGCAGAGGGTTGGCTGCTTCAGTCTGTGGATGGCAGCGCTAGCCGGAAGGGTGCCAAGGGGCATTTCAAAGCCTGCCTCACAGTTTTGCTCTAGGTGCTTCTTGAAGCAGTGGCGGGGTTTAGGGTGCCGCTGCCCCCACCCCCATAACTAGAGATTCACCTGGAGGGGCCCAAGAGAGAGTGCATAGGGGAAAGTGCTCGCGTGGCATGGCGCGGCACCGACCCCAGTTTGACCCCCAGCAGCCCTGGAGGCCGCCAGGCAGTGCTGGGCCCGGAATCCTCCTAGTGCAAAGTGGTCTAGCGCAGAATCTCTGAGGGGCTCCCCTCAAAGAAGGAAAAAGGAGGCAGCCTGCCCACCTATAGGGCTCAGGAGACGCCAGTGGACAGAGCCCCACCGGGAACTTCCCCCGAATCCTGGGCCAGACGCATCTCCCTTCTCCCCACCTATGGTCTGAAGCCCCAAAACCAGTTTGTTTTGTATTGTTGGGGGGTGGGGAGTCCATACCTGGCAGTGCTCAGGGTTGATTCCTGGCTCTGCGCTGAAGAATTACTCCTTACTGTGCTCAGGGGACCCTATGGGATACCCAGGGTGGAACCCGAGTCCCCCGCATGAAGGTGAGGGTCCTCCCTGCTGCACTGTCGCTCAAGCCCCTCCCCCCCAACCCAGTTTAAAAAGAAAAATCCACCTGTCGCGTTTGTTTGGGGGTTTGTTGTATTTTTGGGGGGGACACGCCCGGCGATACTTAGGGCTGACTCCTGGCAGTACTCAGGGGACCCTAGAGGGTGCTGGGATTGAACCCAGGTTGGCCCCATCCAAGGCCAGCGCCCTCCCTTGCCGTGCTGTGTCTGACCTCTCCAACGTCGATTCTATTCTGGACTCGGGGGCCACCCATGGTGGGGCTCTGTACTCAGGAGGGATGCCTGGCGGTGCTTTGGGGAGACCCTGTGTGATGTGGGCGATTCAAACAGCTTGGCAGGGGTCACTCCGAGACCTTCGCCCCCTGCCCCCTGCCCGGACTGCGGGCCTCCCGCCCTCCGCAGCCTTCTTCCTTTCCGAAAACCAAATTAGAGGCCCGGGTTCTGGAGAATCCTGGGCCGCGATGGGGCGCCCGGGCCTGCGGAGAGACGGAAACCGGCCCCCGGAGGAGGCGGAGTGCATCGAGGACGCATCGACGGACCGACGGACAGCGCCCATCCGATCCAGGCCCACCCCCTCCCCAGCCACCGGTGGAGCCCCGGACCCGCACGTCCCCCGTGACCCCTGCCGTGTCTGTCTCCCGCAGTCGCCGCCCGCCGCGAGGATGGAGGCCGCGCCGTGGCACGCGGTGCCCGTGCTGTCCGAGCAGCAGTCCGGCGACGTGGAGCTGGTCGCCGCCTACGCCGCCCCGGTGCTGGACCCGCGCCAGACGTCCCGCCTGCTCCAGGAGGTGTCCGCCCTGCACCCGCTGCCCGCCCAGACGCACCTCAAGCGGGTGCGGTCCAGCCCCGCCGCCGGCGGCCACGCGCTGGACCTGCTGCTGTGCCTGGCCGGGCCGGCCGGGGATCCGGCCGGGGCCACCGCGGTGCCCTCGCTGGCCCAGCTGCTGCCCGCGCCGGCCGTGGACCCCCGCGGCCTGGGCGCCCCCTTCCGGGTGGCCGTGCCCGCGCGGCCGCCGCTCACCCGGCGCCAGTTCGAGGCGGCGCGGGCGCACTGGCCCACGGCGTTCCACGAGGACCGGCAGGTGACGCGCGCGCTGGCCGGCCAGCTCTTCTCGGCGCCCGAGCGGGCAGCGCTGCAGGCGCACATGGAACGCGCCGTGCGGGCGGCGCGGGGGGCGGCGGCGCGGGGCCTGCGGGCCGTGGGCGCCGTGGTGGTGGACCCGGCGGGCGGCCGCGTGCTGGCCACGGCCCACGACTGCCGCAGCCCCCGCCAGCCGCTGCTGCACGCCGCCCTGGTGTGCCTGGACCTGGTGGCGCGGGGCCAGGGCCGCGGCGCCCTCCAGCTGGACCTGGCCGGCCACCCGGGCTGCTCGTACGCGCCGCCGCCCAGGGCCTGCGCGGGCGCCGTGCGCAAGCTGGACGAGGCGGACGCCGACGCCGACGGCCAGGTGCCCTACGTGTGCACCGGCTACGACGTGTTCCTCACCCGCGAGCCCTGCGCCATGTGCGCCATGGCGCTGCTCCACTCCCGCGTGCGCCGCGTCTTCTACGGGGCCGCCTCGCCCGACGGCGCCCTGGGCACCCGCTTCCGCCTGCACGCGCGCCCCGACCTCAACCACCGCTTCCAGGTCTTCCGTGGGGTGCTGGAGGCCCAGTGCCGCGCCCTGGACCCCGACCCGTAGGCGCACCCGCCCGCGTCGCCGATGCCTTCTAGAACTTCCAGTGCTGCGCCCACCCAGGGCAGGACTCCGACCCAGGACCTTCCCTGCCTCCCCCTCGGACTCTGCGGCCGCCCCCCTAACCCCCCCGTGCTGCGGGCTGCCATCCTGCGGATTTTAGGGTCACCCCCTCGCCGACCTCCCACCCCACAGTATCCATCAGGGTCAGCCCCGCAGTCGTGAGGGGACCTCGAGGCCTGTGTCCCCCTGGTGTGTGGGGTCAGGGAACTGCCCTGATGGTGGGTGACCCGTGGCAGAAACCGAGCCTCGCCAAAGAAGAAGAACACGATAGCGATAAAAGTCAAACGTGGAGAAACGAAATAAAACCCGATCCCCAAGTCACCCCAATGCAAGTCACTCTGTGTGTTGTTAGAGGGGGTGGGGGGTGGGGACCATGTGTGTGTGGCCAACCTGACCCCTGACCCACGTTCTCAGAGCCCTGGGTGTGATCCCCCAGCACCACATGGTCCCCTGAGCACCCCCAGAACACTCTGCCCCCACAAGCTGAAACAAAAAGGCTCCCTCAGGACCACCCCATGGCTGTTTGTGGCCGGTGGCTGAGAGGGTCCCAGCGGGATGTGGGTGCGTCTGTCCAACATGGCTCGGCTAGACACCAGGGGCCACCCTGCCCCCAGGAGCCTGTGGGTCTGGTGCAGGGGACCCCTGAGTGGCGGGGATACTGGGGGCCTCTGGCACTGAGCTGTTAACTGGGTCGGCCTGTGGGATTCTCAGCACTGTGCTGGGGGGGCAGTGCTCGTGGAGGCTGCCGCTGCAGAGATCACCCCCAGTACTGGGTTCATGGGGGAGGGGGCACTTCCAAGACCCTCAAGAGGGCTGGAATCGGTGCTGCCTGCCCCCAGGTGGGGCCTGAGAGAAGTTTAGAGTCGGGAAAGGGGCCAGAGTGATTGTCCAGAGGGCGTTTGCCTTGCGCGCAGCCAACCCGGGTTCGATTCCCAGCATCCCGTATGGCCCCCTGAGCACTGCCAGGGGTAACCCCTGTGCATTGTCGGGTGTAACTCGAAAAAGCCAAAGAATAAAATAGAGTCAGGGGAAAGTGGGGGTTCTGGGGAGTCGAGCCGTGAGGGCGTGGCACTGCCCAGTAGGCTCGGGGCCGACGGCGCTCCGGGGGCAGCGCTGCCCGCTCCCTGACCACTGTTTTCTCTCCAGGTGGCCGCAGGCTTGGGCCCTGCCCAGTTGGCACCGCGAAAATGTCAGGTAAGTTTTCTGGGGAGCCCAGGGGCCTCTTCCCACTGCCCTGGGTGGTCAGACCCCCACAGTTCATCTCTCATCCCTCCTCCCACAGAGGACACAGCCTCCTGCCTCAGCCTCCCACAGTGACCCCGGGCCCCTCGGCCTCACTCCCACAGTGGATGTACATGCTTTTATTTTATTTTATTTTTTTTTTGCTTTTTGGGTCACACCCGGCGATGCTCAGGGGTTACTCCTGGCTCATGCACTCAGGAATTACTCCTGGCGGTGCTCGGGGGACCCTATGGGATGCTGGGAATCGAACCCGGGTCGGCCATGCTGGCTGCGTGCAAGGCAAACACCCTACCTGCTGTGCTATCGCTCCAGCCCCGGATGTACATGCTTTGCGGGAAACACATACCAAAATTTGACTTTCCAGGGTCCTCTATAGAACCAGTATTGAAATCAGACCTCTTGTCTCACCAGCTCCCCCACAGTGGAACTTACAGCTCCCCAATGTCTGAACCCCTTCCCCATGATGGGTCTCACAACCCCCCCCTTTATTTTTCTTTTTGGGTCACACCTGGTGATGCACAGGGGTTCCTCCTGGCTCTGCACTCAGGAATTACTCCTGGTGGTGCTCGGGGGACCGTATGGGATGCTGGGAATCGAACCCAGGCTGGCCGCATGCAAATGCCCTACCCACTGTGCTATCATTCCAGCCTTCACAACCCCCCTTGACCCCCACGTCCCCCTGTTCCCACACCCCCTCCTCGATGCAGCCCTTCTGCCCCTCACAGTAGAACCCGCTTCTCTGAAGGGTGACGGCCCTGGGCCATCTCCCCCAGGGCTCATGTCTGCGTGACCCAGTGCTAGGGGCAAGCAGACAGGTGCCTCCCAGAACTCAGTGCCCAGGGCACTTGTTGGGGCATCCCTCCCTGAGGCACGGAGGCCGTGCCCCTCACTTGTCTTGGCTCTAATCTCGAGGCACCTCACAGTGCTCCGGGCGTCCGTGGCTTCCTGGGGGCCACCTCCCCGCTGCTGCTCACTCCAGGGCCCCCAGGATCGCCGCCTTCCCGTCTCCTACACTGACAGTCACGTGTGCTGAGGCCCTGCTTTCAGTGGGGTGCAGACCCCGCACCTGGCTGCAGTGACCGTCCCTGTAGGTGTGAGGACGCGCCCCGCCCCGCACAGGCAGAGGGGACCTTCCCAGAGCCTCAGGGAAGCTCCCGAACAGGGGGGACCAGGAAGGACTGGTGGGACCGGCCGTGGGATGCGGGGCCCCACCGGTGGCATCTGGGCTCCGAGGCTGTGCCCGTCACTGCTGGTGTGGCCCCTGGGGGTTCCTGTCTGGTCTTGGCCGGCCTCTGGGGCGCCACTCCTAGGCAGGGTCCTACCCCCACCTCCAGGCCGAGCCCAGTGCAGACTCCCCTCCCCCCCCCACCGGGCCCACCAACCTTGCATGAAAACCCTTGGCGGGGGGTGGGGGTCAGGGCCTGGGACCCACCCTGTGCCAGGGCCGTCACCTCCGCGCGGGCGTCGGTGTACCCCACCCCTCAGTGTCTGGCGCCTCCGCCCACTCCTGGCCCGCAGGGAAGGAGCCCAATTTCCCGCCGCTGCCCCGCTTCGTGCCCCTGAAGCCCTGCTTCTACCAGAACTTCTCCGACGAGATCCCCATCGAGCACCAGAGCCTGGTGAAGCGCATCTACCGCCTGTGGCTGTGTGAGCTGGGGGGCGCCGAGGGGAGGGGGGGCGCGGGGGCTGGACCACACCGTGAGCTGCTGCCTGTCAGCCCAGGCTGGGGGCGGGGGCCAGCACCTGCACCCCCAGCCCCAGTCTGGCTGGTGGGTCCGGCAGGCGGCAGGTGGGGAGGCACCTCCCTTTTCGTCCCAGGCCCCCCATGCTCACTTCTTCCCCGTGCCCCCCAGTCTACTGTGCCACCCTCGTGGTCAACCTGGTGGCCTGCCTGGCCTGGTGGATCGGCGGCGGCTCGGGGGCCAACTTTGGCCTGGCACTGCTCTGGCTCCTGCTCTTCTCGCCCTGTGGCTATGTGTGCTGGTTCCGGCCCGCCTACAAGGCCTTCCGGTAAGGGCCCGCCCCGGGTTCCAGCCCCGGCCTCACCGAGCACTGTGTGTGCCCCGCCAGGAATAGCCCCCGAGCATCGAGAAACAGACTCCAGGGCCCCTTGCTGTGCTGTGTGTGCGCCCGGCGCCCCCCACCCCACCCGACCCCAGGCTCTCTCTGTCCCACCAGCTTGGCCCCTTGGGGTGATGGCCAGGTGACTGCCCCCGGGTGCCCGTGCCTGTGCTGTGCTTTGTTTGGGGGTTTGGGGGCTGTACCCGGCTATGCTTGGGGGCTGCTCCCGGCTCAGAAGCACGGGGGTCACTCCTGGTGGTGCTGGGAGTCACACTTGGGGCTCCGGCATTCACGGTCTGTGCCCTGGCCCTTGGGCCGTCTCCGGTCCCTGGTCCACATGGAGATGGAAGTTCAGGTGCGGCACAGCTCATCTCCGTGACACTCCCAGGGATCCCCCTGAAGTCCACGTCGCCCCAGCACCTGCCCCTGCCTGCCCAAGGGTCCCCTCTGGACGTCTCCATCCGGCCCCTGCTCCGGCTCTCCCGGGGGTGTCCTGGGTCTCAGGGGAACGGGGGTCCCCGGGAGGGGGGTGCTCTTGTGCCTGGTCCCCATGGGCCACAGGCTGTCCCCTCTCGTAGCCACTGCCCGCCATGTGGGGGTACATGGTGCTCAGTAGGAACCCAGGTGCCCTTGGGCATGTCAAAGGGTCCCCCAGAAGGGAAGGAGAAGGAGCCCCCCTCCCGCCCACGGGGCTACGTGGCACCATGCGTGGAGGTGCAGGAAGGCCCTGGATATGGGTGCTTGGGGGGCAGCTGGGGGTGCCCCCCCATTTGTTCCCTTGGAGCAGAGCTAGATGTGCCTGGCCCTCCTCAGCCAAGCATGTCCCCTGTCCCCCTCCCCATGTGGGGTGCCCACGGGTGCCCGGGACCGTCTGGAGCCCCTCCTGCGGGGCTGGCGGGCTGCCCCTTGCCCCTGCCCGCCCACTGCTGGGGGCCTCGCTCATGGCTGTGTCGTCCCCAACCCCCCAGGGCCGACAGCTCCTTCAACTTCATGGCGTTCTTCTTCATCTTCGGTGCCCAGTTTGTTCTCACCGTCATCCAGGCCGTGGGCTTCTCGGGATGGGGCGCATGGTAAGCTGCACCCCCACATGAGCCCTGGCTGAAAGCAAGCCCTCAGCCTTTAGAGAAACGTTCAGTTTATTGGTTGGTTGATTTGGGGCGGGTGCGTCCCACAGAGACGAGGCCCTGCACGGGGCCAACCTTGGTTTGGGCCCCGTCACCCCATAAGGTCCCCGAAGCCCTGTCAGGAGTGATTCCTGGGTTTTTTGTTGTTGTTGTTGTTTTACTTTTTGGGTTGCACCCAGCGATGCTCAGGGGTTACTCCCGGCTCTGCACTCGGGAATTACTCCTGGTGGTGCTCAGGGGACCCTATGGGATGCCAGGGATTGAACCCGGGTCGGCCATGTGCAAGGCAGACACCCTCCCCACTGGACTGTCGCTCCGGTCCCAGGACTTATTCTTGAGCGCAGAGTCAGGAGTAAGTCCTAAGCACTGCTGGGTGTGACCCCAAAACCAAGGGCCCCCGCCTTTCCTCCCAGGCCAGGCCGGCTGCAGTCCCACCATGGGCCGCCAGGGGGTGCCAGAGGCACACCGCATCATCCTTTCCTGGGCTTCAAGCCTGCTCGCCTAGCCAGGTGCCATGGGGCGGTGGGGGGACCCACAGCCCAGTGCCTGTCCCTCCAGCTGCCCTGTGGCCTCATCTGCCCCGCGGGACACGTGTTGCCTGGCAGCGGTGTCCCGGCACCTCCCTGGAGGTGGCGAATGCAGCTCCTGCTGGCCTTAGGGGACCCGCTCTCAGCTTGGGGTTGCCCTGGGAGCACACGGCAGGGACCTGCGGGGGGCAGAGCTGAGCTTCCCTCACTTCCCCTCAGTCCTGGGGTGCCCCGGGGGGAGCACGAGAGCCTGAGGGGCACCTCAGTCCCCTCCTCAGCATAGCCCACACAGGACTGGGGGTGCATGGTGCTTCCTTTTCTTAGGGGCTGCCCCCCCTCATTGCTGGGGTCTGGGTTCCCATCAGGCCCATGGCCTTCTCCAGTCCTAAAATGGCTCCTCTGTTTATCCCCCTCCAAATTATTTTTCTGGCACCTTCTTCGGGGGGGCCCAGAGGGTGTTCCCGTCTGCTGTGTCTGAGCATGTGTTGGAGTGTTCTTTTTTTTTTTTGGCTTTTTGGGTCACACCCAACAATGCACAGGGATTACTCCTGGCTCATGCACTCAGGAATAACCCCTGGAGGTGCTCAGGGGACCCTTTGGGATGCTGGGAATCGAACCCGGGTCAGCCGTGTGCAAGGCAGACGCCCTGCCCGCTGTGCTATCGCTCCAGCCCCTGTTGGTTCCTTTCATGGGGGCCGCATGAGACCAGGGGCGGGCGCGGCCTCTGGACACCCCCCACTCCTTGCCCCCTGGCCCCTCACCCCGCTCTCGCTCTCCGCAGCGGCTGGCTGGCGGCGATCAGCTTCTTCCAGAACAGCGTGGGGGCGGCCGTGGTCATGCTGCTGCCCGCCATCATGTTCTCCATGGCTGCCGTGGCCATGGCGGTGCTGATCGTGAAGGTAGGGGTCCGGAGCCGGGAGGGTGGGGAGAGATGTGGGATTGGCCCCCGGGGTCCCTAGCCCCTGACGAGGTTCGAGGGACGGGAAATTCAGCTGAGCAAAGTCTCAAGCCGCCCCCACCCCAGCTCACGCATCTGGGGTGCAGCCCCGCCGGCCCCCCGCGGTCACAGGCCCCACAGAGGCGGTCCTGGCAGGCTCGTCAGGAACTCTGGAAATGCTGCCGGATCTCAGCCTGAAAAAGTCCTGCACTTGGCCCTGAGAGCCACCTTGGCCCCCAGCCCGAGGGACGAGGCCCTGGGCCCCTGGAGCCCAACCATTGAACTTCCCGACTCCATTGGCCGAGTGTCCTCAAGTCGCCTCTGGGTCCCCTAAGCGCAGCTTAGAGCCCCCCAGCTTCCCTTAAAAAGGGGACAAAACAGTAGGATCCCCCCATCCCCCCTAAGCTGCAGGTGACTCCTCCGCCCTCGGAGTCCTGGTGCCGCCACCCCCGTGTCCCCCTGTTCTGCTTCGCTCGGGGCTGCCCCCAGCACCTCCCTGGGAAGCCAGGCTGAGCTGAGCCCTTCCGGAGTCAGGGGCCCTCAGCTCCCCCACATATGCACCCCAAGCTGCTGACCCCGAGAGCAAGAAACGGGGGCCGTCCCCAGCATGGACGTCAGCAGGGCTGGGCAGTGTGAGGGGGGCCCAGGTCCACTCCCACAGCAAGGAAGCAGCTCACGGCTTGGCACCCCCAAAGCCGCAGCCTTGGCAGCAGACAGCAGGGGCGCCCTTGGGGGTTTCCCCTGGGCAACCAGTGCTGGTCCCCAGAGATGGCCCGCCTGCGGGGTGCAGGGCCCAGACACCCCCATTGCACAAAGCAGGGTGGACAGGGACACCCACGCCTGAGTGTGACCAGGATGCAGCCGCCTTCCCGGCCCCCGGGGCCTCCCAGGTTGCCACTGAGGGGTGGAACTTGGTGTCCATGTTCTGGCAAGGAGAGGGGGTGCCGCACCCCGACTTTACCTCACGGCACGACTCCCTCTCAGAGCTGATTCCGAGTGACATGCCGTTGGCCTCTGTGACCACCCCCCCCCAACGAATGCCGTTTTTCTGACTGCCCCTTCTCCCCCGTCCCCAACCCCCCACAGGTACACAGAATCTACCGGGGGACCGGTGGAAGTTTCCAGAAGGCACAGACCGAATGGAGTGCCGGCACTTGGCGGGACCCGCCCTCGCGGGAGGCCCAGTTCAACAACTTCTCGGGGAGCAGCCTGCCCGAGTACCCCACCGTGCCCAGCTACCCGGCCAGCGGTGGCCAGTGGCCTTAGAGAGCCCCGCGGGGTCGCGGCCATCTCGCACGCACTGCCCAGGCGCCCCGCTGGCTCCCAGGATGCCGGCCCCCAAGACTGCCTCTCCCCTGGGGCCTCCTGGCAAGCAGGACCCCCTGTCCATCCGCATCCCCCCTCTGCTCCCAGGGACCGGGCACTCGGATGGCTGCAGGACCCCGTTCTGTTGGGGCAGGGGTGACGCCGGCGCGCCCCCACTGTGCCAACGTCAGCTGGTGGGTGACACTCGTGTGCCTTAATGAGGAATCTCGACCCCGGGGCCCTCTTCCCCGCCTCCCCTCCGTGCGCCCCACCCCTGGGCTTCCCCAGCACCGGGGTCCCCGGAAGAACTGGAAAACCTTCTGGAAGGCCCAGCCCTTGCTGGCGGGCCTCGCTGTTGCAGGGGTATGGACGGAGCGAGCCTTGTGTACCCCCAGCCCCTGTCCTCTCCCCACGCCCTCCCAGGAGCCTCCCCGGCGGCCCCAGCGTCTCCCCTGCTCAGACCTGCCGGGGTCGGCTCCTTGTGCCATGCACTGCTCGGGCATGAAGGGGCCAGGGTCCCTGAAAGGGGCAGGCGGGCCTCCGGGATGAAAGAACCAAGCCGTGGGGCCCCGGCCCCCGAGAATGGCGGCCAAACCTGGTGCCCTGGTACCACCCCCACGGGACGAGCTGTTCTCCAGGCTTCAGCTGGGTGCCAAGCAGGTGTCCGCAGCGGGCGCTCGTGGGCAGGTGCTCACAGTGGGGGGTTCGCGGGCAGGTGTTCATGGCAGGTGTTCACGGCAGGCTGGCCCGGCCCCCTCCTGAGTCCTCCCCCATGGACTTTGCGCCTTTGTTACAGTTTAGTGGTTTTGTTACTGAAAACAGCCTAGAAATAAATAACTTTGTTCATGAGACCCAGCGTCCTGTGGGGCCGTGCCCTGTGCTCCCGTGTACATGTGCATGTGCCCAAGACTCCTGTCCCCAGAGCGGGCTGCAGGGCTCTAACACCACCTAACTGGGTGCCCCAGCCCACAGGCCCTTCCCGCAGGCCCAAATCCCAGCTCTCAGATCAGCCAACTGCTTTTCACCTCAAATCGGTCTTCGTTGAAAAGGGAAAGTCACTGAACGCAGAGGAAGGTGGCAGCTGACGCCCCCCACCCCTGAAGGGACAGCCCAGGGAATGTGGCCACAGTGGAGGCGGCGCCATCCCCAGAGGCCCAGCAAAGGTCGGGGCCGCTCTGGAGTGTTGGTGGAGCTTCTGCTCCAAGACCCAGGCTCCTGGGCAGAATAGATATCACCAGTTAGGAGGTGCGGTGCCCACCTTGCCCTCCTGTGCCCTGAGCAGACATCACCAATCAACAGGTGTTCACCCACCACCTGTGCCTCGGGCAGACATCACCAATCAACAGGTGTTCACCCACCACCTGTGCCCAGGGCAGACCTCACCAGTGAACAGGTGTTCACCACATGTGACCCAAAAGCACACTGAGAGCAGTCCCCGTGAGATGGCGAGCTGGCACGTGAGCTTCGCATGCAGGAGCCTGAGCTGAATTCTGGGGCCACGCGGTCCCCTGACCACTGCCAGAAGTGACCCCCGAACGCAGTGCAGCGCCGCCGCCAAACGTGGCTTCAAAACAAAACTAACATTAAGGGCCTCTGCCAGGGGTGGGGAGGGAGGAGTTTAGGCCACATCTGGTGGTGCCTTGGGGCTACTCCCAGCTCTTGGCTCGGGAACCGCCCTTGTGGAGCTGAAGGGACTTGATGCGGTGCCGAGGATAGAACCTGGGTCAGCACATGCAAAGCCAGCACTTGGCCCTCGTCCTCTCTCTCTGGCGCCTAGTTTCTGCTCTAGGGCCACCCCTGCACAGTGGCGGCACTAAGGAGACTGCAGTGCCCGGGATGGAGCCAGGCCTCCCGAAGGCAAAGTCAATTTGAGCCTTCCGTTTATTGACTGTTTTGGGTCACACCCAGCGATGTGAGGTCTAAGGTGAACTCCCTCCCTCTGTGCCGTCACTCTGCTCTCAGTCCCAAGTGCCTTTTACTTTTTTGCTTTGTGGGTCACACCCAGTGATGCTCAGGGGCTCCTCCTGGCTCTGCACTTAGGAATTAACTCCTGGCGGTTCTGGGGAGACCCTATGGGATGCCGTGGATCGAACCTGGGTCGGCCGCGTGCAAGGCAAACGCCCTACCCGCTGTGCTATCTCACTCCAGCCCCGACCTTTTGGGTGTGTTTTTTTTTTTTTTTTTTTTTGCTTTTTTGCGTCCCACCTGGCGATGCACAGGGGTTATTCCTGGCTCTGCACTGCACTCAGGAATTACTCCTGGCAGTGCTCAAGGGGACTCTTTGGGATGCTGGGAATCGAACTGAGGTCAACTACGTGCAAGGCGAACGCCCTATCCGCTGTGCTATCGCTCCAGCCCACCTTTTGTTTTTGTGTGTGTTTCTGATTTGGGGGCTACACCCCCTCATCTTCAGACCTGGGGCTTGCTCCTCACAGTTCTTGCGTACCAAAGCGGTATCTCTGGCTTGCAGTCTTAAAGTCCAGCCACCACAGTCCAGCCCATTGCGTGCCCTCCCCACACCGCATATCTGTGTCTTTGTTTTGTTTGGGGGACCACACCCAGCGATGCTCAGGGATCACTCCTGGCTCAGCGGTCAGGACTCACTCTTGGTGGGGTTCAGGGAATTGAACCCGGGTCAGCCATGTGCAAGGCAAGCGCCCTCTACCACTGTCTTCTTGCCCCCCAGATCTGCTGTTTCACACCTACAGGGCGACTTGGCTATAGTTGCCCCAACAAGGAGTTCACGGAGCCCCGAAAAGCCGAGATTGGAATCTGGTGACTGGGCAGAGGAGGAGGGGGAGAGGCCAGAGCTCCAAGCATGTTCTGGAAGGTGGCCTCTTGTTCCTTTCAACCACCTCTGGGGGTAATCTAGGGATCCCGCTAATGTCCCCCAACCAAAAGTTTCAGTGAATGTATTAAACTCCCGAAAAGCAAATCCCGGGGACTTCCTGGAGGCAGCCAGGTAGATAGTCTGGGCTCATTTTTGGAGCTGAGTGTGGGGCCAAGCTGTGAGGTGTGAGAGGGAGGTTCTACCTGTTGGGGAGCAGGGTCTGGTTGGCAGCTGCCGGCCCCCCAGGAGCAAAGAGACAAAGAGACAAAGAGTCCTGGGGAGGACTGGGAACTGGGAAGGTGGGTTTTGTGGTAGAACGTCTGCCCGGCATACTCGAGGCTCTGGGTTGGATCCCCAGATACAGGCACTGTGTGCACTGTGGGTGTGGCCTGCGTGGTTGCCAGCATCAGTGGACCAAATTGTCTTCCTTTTTTTTTTTTTTGCTTTTTTGGGTCACACCCGGCGATGCACAGGGGTTACTCCTGGCTCTGCAGTCAGGAATTACCCCTGGCAGTGCTCAGGGGACCATACGGGATGCTGGGAATCGAACCTGGGTCAGCCGCGTGCAAGGCAAACGCCCTCCCCCCTGTGCTATCGCTTCAGTCCCAAGTTCTTTGTTTTGATTCTGGGGACTGGAAGTCCCAAATGCAGAGGCGGGTGTGTGTGTTTGGGGGCGTGGGTGGGGAGGCCTGTGCTCTTCTGAACCTGTAGGGTGTGGGTCATCCCTGGCTTTCTCCTTGAGCTGCCTGTGGACCCACCCCGTGTTTATTCTTATCAACCCCGTTTTTATTTTTGAATTAAAACGGATTTTTGGTTTGGGGGTTTTGGATCACACAGCGATGCTCAGGGGTTACTCCTGGCGGTGCTTGGGGGACCATATGGGATGCTGGGGCTTGAACCCGGGTTGCACACGTGCAAGCCAAATGCCCTACCCGCTGTGCTGTCACTCCGGCCCCATAACATGGATTTTATTTGGAGGTTTTCGGAAGGGAAAGGAGGGCGATAAAGAGGGAGAGAGTACAGTAACATGCTCGGGAGAGCGCACGGACTTCTCCAGGGGGCGGAGAGAGGCCCTGCACACGTCCCAGCATTAGACATGAAAGTACACGTTTCAAGAGGGGAGATGCAGGCGCCACGTGGGCACAAGCAGCACATGGGCTCGGGCGGCGTATGCACGCCACAGCCCTGTTTTTAGTGGGATGGCCGCACCCAGCCAGGATGGGCCCTGGCTCTGCTCGAGGGTCATTCCTGGCAGGGCTGGGGAACCATCTGCAGGGCTGGTATCGAATCCTTGTCAGCAAGCTAAGAGCCTTCTCCTCTCTACTCCCAGGCCCCTGAGTGTTTGGGGGCCACACCCGGTGGTGTTCAGGGCTGACTCCTAGCTCTGCACTCGGGAATCCCCCTTGGTGCTGTTCCGGGACCCTATAGGATGCCAGGGATCGAACCCAGGTGGGCTGTGTGCAAGGTGAGCTCCCTCCCTGCTGTGCTGTCGCTCTGGTCTCGGTCCCAAGTGTCTCTGTGGATAAGGTCGGCAGCTACCCAGGAACTGTGGCTGCAATGTTCGAGCACTGTCAGGAGTCATTCCTGAGCACTGTTGGGTGTGTGTCCCCCCTCCTCCCCCCAGGAAGCAAAGCCTGCTATGGCTAGGGTGTGAGTGCAGGGGTTAAAATCCTTGCTCTGGGGCTGGAGCGATAGCACAGCGGGGAGGGCGTTTGCCTTGCCTGCAGCCAACCTGGGTTCAATTCCCAGCATCCCATAGGGTCCCCCCGAGAGCACGGCCAGGAGTAATTCCTGAGTGCATGAACCAGGAGTAACCCCTGAGCATCACTGGGTATGACCCAAAAAGCAAAAAAAAAAAAAAAACCCAAACAAACTTGCCCTGCACACAGCTGTCTCCATCCTGGGTGCTGTATAGGATCCTATCGCCTGGCCAGGAGTGAGCCCTGAACACCACAGGGTAAGACCCCCCCCCCCAAACAAAAGAAAAAAACTACTGGACTGGAACTGGAGTGGCCCTGAGTCTTTGCTTGGGGTCTCTGCAGTGGGTGGATGAAACGGGAAACGCTTACCAGAACAGGAAGGGGGTGCTTCCTCGCTTCCCGCCTGCCTCCTGCCCACACCCCACAGCTGTGTGGAATTTCCTGGGAAACGAGGATGGTGAGGGGCAGCCTTGGGGTGGGGAGAGGGCACCGGTGTTTCTCATTTGCAGGAATCTTTGTTTTTGTTGGGGGGGGGGGCCACACCCAGCGGAGCTTGGGGCCGCTCCTGGCTTTGTCCTCGGGGATCACTCCTGGCTGACTCAGGGTGTCAAGGCTTCTGGAGAGTGAACAGGCAGGGCATGCAAGGAAGAAAAGACGCTGGGGGTGGAGGAAACATGGAGGGCTTCCTGGAGGTGGTGACCTGGCACAGGCTGTGGAACGAGAGAGCCCCTGCCACTTTGGACCTGGTCACTCCATGTTCCTGCTCCATTGAACCTGAGTTGGTGGCGTGCGAGGCCAGTGCCCTCCCTGCTGTGCTCTCTCCCCATCCGGTCCTTTGTGCCATATTCTGAGGGCTGGGACACAAGCCCCGATTTGGTGAATTTTTCTCTGTGGCCTTTTCTCAGGGATAAAGTGGGAGAAGGAAGCAGGATTCGGAGGCTCACACTGGCTGTGGGTTAGAAATGGGCTGGGCTGGAGCATCGCACAGCGGGGAGGGCGTTTGCCTGGCATGCAGCCGGCCTGGGTTCGATCCCCCCGCATCCCAAGCACTGCCAGGAGTAATTCCCGAGTGCAGAGCCAGGAGGAACCCCTGAGCATCGCCGGGTGTGAAAACCAAAAGCCAAAATAAATAAATAAATGAGGAACCCAGGGGGGCTTTTCCCAAGACCCCAGGTGATGAGAGACCGATGAAGTCAACCCAAGCACAGGGTCTTACAATGGGATGGGGACTTCATTCATTGGTGGCTTCCGGCATGACTGAGGACGTGGCAAAAGACCAGAGAGGTTTGGGGCTTACCCACAGTCACACAGCCTCTTTTGGGTAGGCCCCAGCCTGGGCCTCACTCTTTCACCTTTTTCCAGCTGCCCGGAGCTGCCCTGCTTTTTCCAGGGGCAAAGCCAGAACACAGGGTGCCCTTCCCCATGCCCGGTGGGTGGAGGGCCTCAGAGCTGTGGGCACCTCCTTCCTTGGCTGCCACGCACACCCTGGACGCCCTTTAAGGACACAGGCACAGTGCCCGGTGGACAGGCTTTTCCAGCAGACGTGCTCCCACATCATTAAGGCTTCTGGAGAGTGAAGAGGCAGGGCATGCAAGGAAGAAAAGACCCTGGGGGTGGAGGGAACATGGAGGGCTTCCTGGAGGTGGCGACCTAGCACAGGCTGTGGAACGAGAGAGCCCCTGCCACTTTGGACCTGGTCACTCCACGTTCCTGCTCCAGTTCTCCCCACACACGCCCGTTTTTCTTGCCGACGGGACAGTCATGGCTCCTAGAGATGGCCACTGGGAGATCTGGGTGTTGTTTGCGAGAGGACGGCTGCACCCAGGGTGCTCAGGGGCCCGTGCTCAGGGCTCCCTCCTGGTAGGACTGGGGTCCAGTCAAGCACCCTGAAGTCTCTCTCCAGCCTGATCACTCTAACTGTGCAGCCCTTTGGACCCGTCCACTCAGTCGCACCCTGAAACGGAGATCGGCATCTGAAAGCACTGTGGCCTGTTTGTTTTTATTTGGGGGTCACACCTGGTGGTGCTCAGGGCTCACTCCTGGATCTGGGCTCACCGGGGGACTGCTTGGGGACCACATGGGGTGCTCGGGGACCAAACCTGGACAGGCGGCATGCAAGGCACATGCCCTCCCCGCTGTCCTCTAGGGAGCTCGGGTGGCCTTTTTCCAGCGCGGCGCCCACTCCCCCGGGGCTCCGGGGCTCCCTGGGGAGGCGCAGCAGGGGCAGACTCCCAGGGGCACAGCTCACTTCTATTCTGGGAGCCGCTGGGCTGGCACTGGCGGTGTCTTCTGCAGAAATTTACCAGCCCTGCCCAGGAGGGATGCCCGGCAAGGGGGGTGTGAGGGCAGCTGGGTGCCCCCTATTGGGGGGGGTGGGAATTCACGGTGGCGCTCTGGGCGGTCACCGGCTGCCAACGCTGCGGGCAGGACTGAGTGGCCCTCAGCGCACTGGACAGCGTGCGGAGGAGGGGGGGAGGGATTCCTGGTGACCCCGAGCTCGCGGTCTCAGGGGCCTGAGCGCGCTGGCTGGCCGAGCAGGATGCACCGGTGAGCCTGCACACGGCCCGGGAGACCCCGCAGTGCACCGAATGGGTGGGGAGGGGACCCAACTGACCCCGCAGCCGGCGACTGGCGGTTGGCGGCCCGCTGACGTCAGCATTTCCCGTCCCCCCCACCCCCAGACCCCCACAGTGACGGGCCAGACATTCCAGAACCCGTGCGACCTCCCCCTCCCCCAGCGCCCCGCCCGGAAGACGCCGTTCGCCCCCCTCGCTGACCACGCCCCGCGGCGCCGCCTTCGTGACGTCAGGTGGCGAGACCGTGACGTCACAGACGCGGCGCGGCCGGCCACGCGTCGCCACGGCAACGGCGGGGGTCCCGCCCTCCGTGCGGGCGGGCGGCCGCGACGCGGCTCCTCGGCCCCGCGTCCTCGCGGCCGCCGCCGCCGCCGCCGCCGCGTCCCGGGGCGCTCGCCGCCGGCTCCCCCGCGCGCGCGCGTGCGGGACCCACGGCCCGCCCGGCCGAGCGCGGCGGCGACGCCTCCCGCCTCCCGCCGCCGCCGCCGCGCAGGCCCCGCCCCGCGCGCAGGCCCCGCCCCGCGCTGTGACGTCAGCGCGCGCCGCGCCCGCCGGCGCCTGCGCACTGGGCGCCCGGCCCGCCCCCGGCGACGCTGGCGGCGTAAGCGCGGGCCGGGGCGACGCTGCGAGACGCGGTGCGAGCCGGGCGCCCGCGCGGCGGGGACGGCCCGCGCCCAGCATGCGGAGGCCGGCGGCGGCGGCGGCGGCGGCGCGGCAGCAGGGGCCCGACGGGGCGCCGGAGCCCGAGCCGGAGCGCGAGCGGGGCCCGCGGGCGCGGGGGCCGGCGCCGCGCCGCTGAGGGAGCCGCGGGGACTCGGCGACGCCGACAGGTAGGACGCGCGCGCCGCCCCCGGGCCCGGCCCCGCGACCCCGGCGCCCCGGCTCCCGGACGCGGGGGGACCCCGGCCCCCCGGCCCCGCTCCCGCCGACCCCACGCCCGGCCGCCCGGACCCGGGCTCCGGGGACCCCCGGTGTCCCGCCGCCCCCCGCACCCCGGGGACCCGCGCCGGCGCAGCCCGTGTGCCCTTGGGCCCGCTCCCCGGGGCCCCGCGCCTCCCCGGCCGCAGGACCCCCAACGCGCGGCCCCCCGCAGCCGCGCCGCACACCCCGCGGGGCGCCCTCCCCCCACCCCCGAGTCCCGTCCTCGTCGGCGCGACCATTGGCAGCCCCCCACCCCGCCCGGGACCTGCTAGCCCCGGGACGGCACCCAGCGCGCCCCCCCGAGACCGCCGCTCCCCGGGGGTCCCCAACTCCCGCCGCCGGCTCGCGCGCTCCCCCACGGCCCCTCCCCCACGCCCGGCCAGCTGCTCCGACTCCGCCGGGCGTCACGCAGCGCGCCCTTCCCCCCCACGCCCCCCGCACTACTTCGTCCCCGCCGCCCCCCCAACTGGGCGCCCCCCTCCCCCAGCCCAGACCCCCCTGCCGAAGGCCCCCGGCCTCCCCCCTGCCCCTCCGCCGCCCCCTCCCGGCGCCCAGCCCCGCGCGCTTCCTCCCGGGTCCCCCCTCCCCGTCCAGGTTGCGGGGGGCACCTGCGCCCCGTCGGGCGGGCGGGCGGGCGGGGGGACCTGTTGCGGGCGCGCCGGGAGCGAGCTGGCCGGCCCGCCTCCCCCTTCCGCCCTGGACACCGGCTTTGTTTTCCGGAAACACTCGGAGCCCAGCGTCAGCGCCGCCCGCCTGCCCGCGGGGGGTGGGCGGGGGGCGGGCGCTGCCCTGCCCGGCGGGGCGGCGGGCAGGCCGCCCCTCGGGGGTCTCTGGGGCCCGCCGGGCATTGTCTTCGGGAAGTGGCCCTGGAGGTCCCGGAGGTGGCCAAGAGGGGTCCTCCCCTCCTCTCCCCATCCACGTCTTTCCCAGAGGCCCCGTTCCCCGGGGGCTCCCCGGGGCGACCCCCCCAGGCCGCCGTGGGTGGTTCTGCCCTCGCCGGGGTATGGGAGAGCTCAAAGGCTCACACAAAAGCGCCGAGGCCAGATGGGGGGAGCCAGGCCCCCCCCCCCCAGCCAGCCGGTCTCCCTCTGCGAGGAACAGATGGCAAACGAGGGGCCCCCCCAGGTTCAAAAGGGGGAAGTTGGCGGTTGCTACCGGAACTTTGTTTTTTCTTCGGGTGTCCCCACCAAATTGTGGGAAAGGAGCCGGCGGGGAGGGGCTGGAGGGTGGGGGTCCCTCCCTCTCCCCCCTTTTCCCCAGCCCTGGGTCCTCTTGCCCGTCGGTGCCCACCGGTTCCCCTTTTCATCCCACATTTCTGCTCCTGCCCACCTAGGGCTGGACCGGAAACGGGGGGGGGGGCAAGGGCGGGCTCACTCAAACGGGAGGTCCGAGTAGAGCCCCCTCCCCAGGGGAGAGGGGACCCCGGGTCCCTTTGATCTTCTGGTGTCAGCCTCTGAGCAGACTGGGTGCAGTGTCGCTGCCGGTGGTGGAGGCAGCCCTGGCCTGCGGGTTGGTCCCCTGCTCAGGAGGAAGCGGCTGGGTGAGATGTTTGCAGCAGGGCCCCCTCCTATCCTGGTCTGGGTGCAGTCTGGGGGTGGTGGGTCTCTGCTGGTACCTCCTGGGTCCTGTGGGCCTGGGCAGCTCCTGGAGGTGAAGGGGGAGTGGAGCCCCTCCCTGCTGCCTCTGAGTTGGGTCTCTCACCTGGCCCCCTCCTAGAAACCAGCCTCTGAGTGTAGCAGGATGCCACCGCCGACCCCCCCCCCCCCACACACACCAGAGCGCACACCCCATCCTGGAGCCCCCAAGGGACTCTCAGGGGAGGCTGTTGCCTAGGGCGGGGACTCGGGGGTCCTCAGTGGAGTGCCCTCTTGGGGAGGCCCTGCACCCAGCAGGTGGGGGTGGGTTGCATGGAGCACCAGGCCCTGTGGCTGCGGTGGGTGCGGGGGTCTCCCTGGTCAAGGCAGCAGGTCTGAGGCAGGCACTCCTCTCAGCTTCTTGCTCTCACTCACAACACTAGGGGACGCCACAGAAAGTGGGGCGGGAGCTTGAGGGGGTCTCTTGTGGTGGGGCTCCAGGCTTACTTCTGACTGCTTATATGGGGTGCCAGGCATCCAATCCAGGTGAGATTGAACCCAGGTGGGCCGCGGGGAGGCTGGTACCCTCCCCGCTGACCCGTCTCTCGGGCCTGGTGTGGGGGCTGGGGGCCTGGTGCTGAGCCAGAGCTGGGTGTGGGGTGAGTGGGCAGCGGAGGACGTGCATGTGTCCCCCCCAGATTAGTCCTTGGCACCCAGAACGTCACCCAGCGCAGCCCTGGTGGGAGGCCTCTGAACCAGCGTGTGTGTGTCTGTGTGTCTTGTCTGTGTTCGTGTGTGGCTTGAATCTGTTTTTGTGTCTGTGGCTGTTTGCGTGTCTGTGTGTGTGTCTGTGTCTCTCTCTGGGTTTGTGTGTCTTTGTATGTATGTGGAGTTTGTGTCTCTTTGTCTCTGTATGTTTGTTTTGTGTGTCTCTGTATGTCTGTGTGCCTATGTGTGTGTGTACTCAGGGCTAAGCCGTGTGGGGAGATTGAGCAGGGACTTGATCCCTGGGCATGGGGAGTACCCGGTCTAGTGAGCCAGTATCTGGGTCCTGGGCTGAGTCTGGGGGTTCCTGGCCCTCCTGGGCTCCCCGCGCGGCTCCTCTCTACAGGTTTTCGGTTTCATTGACACCCCCCCTCCTCCCCCGGCTTCTGCCTTTGACACCCGGGGGTCGGGGACCTGTGACTGGAGCTGGGGTGCAGGGGGGTGTGGGGGGCTGGGCCTCCCCGTCCTGCTGGCCCCGCCCCTGGAGCCCAGGTTTCCTGGCTCAGAAAGTTCACCGAGGGTGCAGCTCTGTGGTTTTGTGCTCTCAGAGCGGCGCCGCCACCAATTCTGTTTCTAGAACATTCTAGCTCCTCTGCAGGAAGCCTGCCCCCGCCAGCAGTCTTCCCCATCCCACTTCCTGTCTGGAGGGTCCTGTCCTGGCCGTGTCCATCTCTGGGGGTCGTCTGGGCACCCTGATCCCTTCCCTGGAGGATGTTACCTTCATATCTGGAACTTTCTGGAAGGCCTAGCCCTTGAGCACCTGGGTCTGCCCGGACCGTCCCTGGGCCCGGGCTGTCCGGATGCTGGTGGAAGGGAAGGTACCCACCAAGCCTGGAGCCTTTCCCCCAAATGCCAGCAGGGTCCCAGCCCCCCAGGGTGTCAGGAGGCCCCTCAGGCCCTTCCTGGGCCTCTGATTGCAGTAAGTGGGGCTCTGAGTGTTAGGGGCTGCAGTGTGCCGGCATGGTCACCCCGCTGGGCCTGGGAATAGGCGTAACCCCCCCACCCCCACTGCATCTGGTCCCGAGCTTGTGCCTGCAGGGAGGTGGGTTTGGCGTGCAGCGGGGGCCCCCAGGGTGGTCTGGTGAGTTTGCAGAGGGTGTGTGCTGGGGGAACCTTCTTCCTTGGGGGCTGCGTGGGCTCAGGAGGGGAGCTATGGGTGACCCCCCCAGGGGGTGGGGAGGGGCCCTGCTGGGGATTGCTGGGATCTCCGGGGGGAAGACGGTGGAGAGGGAGACCCTGACCGGCCAGCACCGTGGGCTCCCCAAGGTCCACGTGGCACTTACCCGACTCCTGATGCCGCCTTCTGGGGTGTGGTTGGCAGCCAGGCCCCCCATGCCAGGAGTACCTTATGGCCCGCACAGATGTTCCTGCATCCCCCTACGGCAGAATGGGGAGGGGACCTCGGCCCTGGAGCCATCCCCTCCACCGCCTCCCTACACCAGGCCTCTTGGACCCCATGCCTTGGGGTTCTGGTGTTTCAGGTGCTTGGACTGCAAAGGGCGGCGGGGGTGGGGGTAAGGACCAGGGTCCGGAGACCTTGCAAAGGCTCAGAGATTGGGGGCTGTGCACTGTGTTTTGTCACCCTGGGGACTGGCACCTCACGGAGGTGATCCAGGCAGAGGGTGTTCCTAGGCCCCCGGGGACTAACCCCCACAAGGTGGAGGCTCCCCAGTAGGACACGGCAGGTGACCCCACTGTGCCACAGAGCGGCCCGAACCTGCCGGGACCCCAGGGGCAGCGGGGGTGAGGGACAGCGCCCCCCCCCCCAGAGCCCCAGCTGCAGGTAGGGCCTTGGTGCTCTACAGACGGGGCCCCTGGGACCGATTGGCTGCCTCTGCATCCCCGGAGCACCGCAAGACCTTGCTGGGGCAGGCGACTGACCCCCGCCCCACCGGGATAACCCCCCAAATCAAGATGCTCAGGGATGGATCCAGACCCCTTGAGGCGGCCCCCGCTCCCTCCAGGGATGGAAACGTCCAGAAGCAGCCCCTCTGTAGACAAGAAATGGTGGCTGGGGGAGGGCACGGGCTTCCTCCAGGGTGAGAGAATGTTCTAGAACCATAGACGAGTGACGGGGGTGTTTTGTTTTTGTTCGGGGGACCATACCACTGGTGCTCGGGGCTTCCTCGGTTTGCTCCTGGCAGGGCTCAGGGGACCCTGTGGGGGTGCCAAGAATCGAACCTGGGTCTGCGGGTTTGGGGGCCAGCGCAGGGTCGCTGCGTCCCCATGCCAGAGTGCCCGTGCCCCCCACCCTGTGCTCACTCAGAGTTGGCTCCCACCTGCCCGTCCTGTCTGAGCCCCCTGGGTGCAGCCCCTCGGCCAAACAGAACAGAACCCCCGGCATTCCCGGGGCGGGGTGGGGGAACGCTGGCATGGGACCTGTCTGCGGGTCACCCGGGTCCCCCCGCCCAACTTCCCCTCTGGCGGATCCGCTTCCTCTCTGGGGAGCAGCATCCCGGCCCCCCTGTCGCCGTGTGGCCCTTGGGTGTGCCACCCCCCATCTCCCCCAGTGGAGGTTCCTCCCCGCCCCCCACTGACCGCCGCCCTGTTTCTCTCTCAGCAGCTGGGAGCCCCGAGCCTTGAGGCGCAGACCCCCGCGGCATGTGTCGTCGCCCCGCCCCGCCCTGAGGCCCCCCGCGATGCTGGCGGCCGCCGGGCCGGCCTCGACTCAGTAGGAGCGCGCGGGCCCATGGGGTGCTAGCCCCCCGACAGCCACACCGCGCAGGCCCCGCCGCAGCGGAACCGTGGAGAGGCCGGGGTACCACAAACTGATGGATTTTGACAAGAAAGGAGGGAAAGGGGAGACGGACGAAGGCCGGAAGATGGCCAAGTCCGCCAGCCGCGCCAGCCACAGCGTGCGGGGCGCGGGAGCCGGCTCGGGGGTCCTGATGGTGGGCCCCAACTTCCGGGTCGGGAAGAAGATTGGGTGCGGCAACTTCGGAGAGCTCCGGCTAGGTGAGTCCCAGGCGGCCCCCGCAGACCCGAGTCCCCACCCGGCGCCCCCTCGTGCTCCGGAGCGGGTGTGAGGGTGTGGGGGGCCCTGGGTCCACGTCCTGACTCAGCCCCGCCCCCCAGTATGGACCATGGACCCCCTGGTCCTCTCCTGCTATTTATGTGGCACTCGGAAATGCCGGCCAGGGCGGTGGAAGTGGGCTCTGCCCCCAGTCCTGTCCCGGGACCCCCCTCCGCCACCCCCATACCCCTCCACCCCCCGCCCACATCAACCTTCAGGGGCCACTGTCCTGGAGGCAGCTGGGGTGGCCCCAGTGGGGGCGAGTGTCCTGCCTGGTTCCCGGCTGCAGCTTCCCGTTGATTCGCTTCTCTGCTGGGGCTCCTGCCGGGGGTTCCCGGGGCACGGCCACATGCCCACGTGATGAGGCCTTCGCTGCCCCTCCGCCTGCCCGCCGGATGTTTTTTGTGTGGGGCCTCGAGGCCACGCCCGGCAGCACCCGAGTGGGCCTGGCAGAGCCCGGGCATCCCTAGGTGGTGCTGGGGATCTCACGGGCCCCACCTGCCCTGCGCGGAAGTCCCGCCTCCTCTTCTCCCCCCTGCAGCTTGGCCTGGGGGCCCTTTTCCCCGTGGATCTCCCTTCCCGCCTCCTTCATGGGGCCACCCTTTTCCCTCACACCTTAGACACGTGCGTGCGCGTGCACGCTTCTGTACACACACACGCCCCCCCGTGCGCGTGCACACAGCCCAGCTGTCCTCTGGCACTGGCAGCTGCCTGGGCCGGGTGTCTACAGCCTTCTGGCAGCGTGGGGTGACCTTCTGGCTCCCCCCACGTCTGTGTTCGATTGAGCTCCGGCCAGCACAGGTGAGAGCACGTATTTTCCCCCACCTGGGCTCCCCGGGCCCCATGAGTGGGGCAGCCGCGGCATCTCGGGGCTCTGCACCGTGGCTGCGGGGTTCCTCCCGCTGGGCCCCAAATCTGTCACAGCGGCAGCCGACCAGCTGGGCGCTTGGGGCGCAGGAGCCGGCCCCTTCCTCCAGGGACCCCGGGCGTCAGCAGGTGGGAAAGCACTGTCGCCCTCGTGGGGTGCCCCTTGGCCTGCTGTTGCCTGAGGACACAGCACACCGAAACACACGCACGCACATACGTTGGACACAGGCCCACACACCAAAGCACGTGTTTCCCTGCTCTCACCCACCTTCCGGTCCCCACGCAGTCACACAAAAAAGTCAGTTGGACCCTGACTTTTTTGGGGGGGAGTCGCACCCAGTGGTGCGCATGGGTTACTCCTGGCTCTGCATTCAGGAATCACTCCTGGCGGTGCTTGGGGCACCATATGGGATGCTGGCGATCGAACCCGGGTCGGTCGCATGCAAGCCCAAGGCCCTACCCACTGTGCTACCGCTCCAGCCCCTCAGGACCCCGACTCAACCCCGGGAACCCACTTGCGCCCCCATCCCCCCAATGTGGCTGCTGGGTTCGCCTGCCGTCGGGGCCCTAAGCTGAAGGGGACGGTGGAGCCAGGCACGGGGGCGGGGGGGGGAGGGGGTTGCGGGGCCGGCAGAGGAACTGCATGGAGTGGGGGATACGCCAGTGTGGAGCAACTGGACACACACACAGTGCGGGCAGGGGCAGTGGGTATCCAAGGACACCTGGGCTGGAGCACCAGCGCCACTATGACATGGCCGGGCCCCCCCCCCCCCCAGCCGTAAAGGGGTTGATGCTCCCCAACAACCTCCACACTCATGACTTGGGGGGCTGCCGGAGCCGTCCTGAGAAGTAGCTCTGGGGGTCGAAGGCGGAGGCGCATGCAAGGTGCTGGCCTTGGACACGGCTGACCCGGGCTGGGTCACTGGCACCTGCACCCTGGAGCCCCACCTAGAGCAGGCGGTCCCCCAGCTCCCGAGCACTGCTGGGTGTGGCCCCAAACAACAGCCGCAAAGTTTAGTGCAGCCTAGAGATGACGCCAAGGGCTCGAGCCGGAGCTGGGCTTCACCTCCTGCTCCGCATGGAGCCCTGAGCGCAGCTGGCAGCCGCCGTCCCCCCTAAAAAGTGGCTCTGGGTGGGCTGGGACAGCAGACCCTGGGCACTGCTGCCATGCCCTCGGCACCCCCATTGGGGCTGGGGCTGTGTGACTCCCGAGTGGCAGTGGGAGGTGCCCCGCGGGACTGCTGCCAGGACCCCCGGCACTGAAGCCCAGCCCGTGTGCAGCAGCGCTGGGCAGCAGGAGGGAGTGATGTGGCCTGGATGGCGCAGACCCTGTGTGTGGCCCCCCCAAGCTGGTCCTGGCCCTGGCCAGGGCCCTTTCCCACCCCCTAGGCCCCAGGGTGTGGGGGTGCTGGGGGGGACTGGGTGGGTGTTGGGAACCAGGAGGATCCGGCTGGCTGGTGGGGGGTGGATCCCACAGCAGGGGGGGGGGGGGCAGCCTTTGAACGTGCTGCAGGGTGGGGAAAATAGGGCACCCTGGTTGAGGGGTGCAGGCCCGTGTTGACAGGCGTCTCTCCGCAGGGAAGAATCTATATACAAATGAATACGTAGCTATCAAACTGGTGAGTGCGCCCGCCCGGCCCCGTGTTTGGGTGTGGGGGGGGTTCCCGACCCAGGAGACCTGGAGTAACGGCCCCCGTGTTTCCCCAGGAGCCCATCAAGTCCCGGGCGCCGCAGCTGCACCTGGAGTACCGCTTCTACAAGCAGCTCAGCACCGCAGGTAGGGCCCGGCCGGCGTGGACGGGGAAGGGGGGGTGCGGCGCTGTCACCCTGCAGCCCGCTGTGGTCCCCCTCGCAGAGGGCGTCCCCCAGGTGTACTACTTCGGGCCGTGCGGGAAGTACAACGCCATGGTGCTGGAGCTGCTGGGGCCCAGCCTGGAGGACCTGTTCGACCTGTGCGACCGCACCTTCACGCTCAAGACGGTTCTCATGATCGCCATCCAGCTGGTGCGGGGCGGGGCCTGCGGGTGGGCGGGGCGGGTCCCAAGCCCCATCTGGGGGCGGGGCCGGGCTCAGGACCGTTCTCATCCCCATCTGGTGGGACGGGGCCAGGCTCGGGACCGTTGTGATGCCCGTCCCGCCTGTGTTGGTCAGCCGGGCGGGATGAGGGTGGGGGCGGTGGCCCGGCCTGCAGTGCCGCCTTCTGGCCCTAGATCACCCGCATGGAGTACGTCCACACCAAGAGCCTCATCTACCGCGACGTCAAGCCCGAGAACTTCCTGGTGGGGCGCCCAGGCAGCAAGCGGCAGCACGCGGTGCACATCATCGACTTCGGCCTGGCCAAGGAGTACATCGACCCCGAGACCAAGAAGCACATCCCGTACCGCGAGCACAAGAGCCTGACGGGCACGGCGCGGTACATGAGCATCAACACACACCTGGGCAAAGGTGGGCCGGGCCGGGCCAGGGCTGGGGGTGCCCCGCGGTGCCGCGCCGCGCTGACCCGCTGCCCCCCGCAGAGCAGAGCCGCCGCGACGACCTGGAGGCGCTGGGCCACATGTTCATGTACTTCCTGCGCGGCAGCCTGCCCTGGCAGGGGCTCAAGGTGGGGCCTGGGGCGCGGGGTGCAGGACCGACGCCGCCCGCCGCCCCGCACTGACCCTGGACGCCCCTCCCCCGCCCCCGCAGGCCGACACGCTCAAGGAGCGCTACCAGAAGATCGGGGACACCAAGAGGGCCACCCCCATCGAGGTGCTGTGCGAGAGCTTCCCTGGTGAGGCCCGGCGGGGGCGCCCCCGACTCCTGGCACCGCCCGCCCCGCCCGCTCCTGCCCTGCGCCCCGCCCCCGGGCCCGCGGCGCGCTCCCCCTGGCCAGCCCGCCGCCTCTCTCCGCAGAGGAGATGGCCACGTACCTGCGCTACGTGCGGCGCCTGGACTTCTTCGAGAAGCCGGACTACGATTACCTGCGCAAGCTCTTCACCGACCTCTTCGACCGCAGCGGCTTCGTGTTCGACTACGAGTACGACTGGGCCGGGAAGCCGCTGGTACGCGGGGGCGCGCGCGTGTGTGGGGCGGGCCCCGCGGACGTCCCGGAGCCCCCAGCCGCTGGGGGGGAGCACTGAGCCCACCGTCTGCCCGCAGCCCACGCCCATCGGCTCGACCCACAGCGAACAGTTCGCGCAGTCCCAGACGCGGGAGAAGCCCCAGCTCTACTGCAAAAACCAGGTGAGGCGGCGCCCAGCACTCCGGGTGGGCTCTGAGCCCCGAACCCCGAACCCTGACCCGCTGCCGCATGCCCGACCCCCCCCTCCCCCAGGCGCTCAACTCCACTAACGGGGAACTGAACACGGACGACCCCACTGCCGGCCACTCCAATGCCCCCATCACGGCGCCTGCCGAGATGGAGGTGACGGAGGACACCAAGTAAGGCCCCGGCTTGGGCTGGGGGTTGGGGGGCTCCCCGGCACAGCGCCGGCCCCCCTGACACGTGCCCCCCGCAGGTGCTGCTGCTTCTTCAAGCGGAGAAAGAGGAAATCGCTGCAGCGCCGCAAGTGAGGCCACCAGGGGGCGCCACGCCCCGCGGCCCCCGGCCCAGGTGGGCCCGTGTGTGCTCGCCGCGAGCCGAGACTCTGAGTGGGCGGGGCCGGGCAGCGGCCCGCGCCTGCGCCCAGCACCGGCTGCAACCTCCGCGGCCCCGGCCCGGTCCGGCCCGGCGGGCCCCTGGGTCCAAAGGCGATTTCTCCAGGGGCGCCGCGGAGCGGGCGTTGGCGGCGGGTGGGTGGCCCCCAACCAAAATGCTGCACCAAAGCCGGGCAGGCTGCGCGCGGCCCCTGCTGCTCCAGTCCAGGGCGGCCGGCTGGGCCCTAGCCGGGAGACAAGCGCCTTATAGCCCAGCCCAGCCCCGAGGGCGCCCGGGGCAGCGCAGGGGAGCCCGGCGGGCGAGGGCGTCAGTCTTGCTTTACCAAGTGTACAGAAATGGCACTTCCTGTCTCCATGCTTCCTGGAAGCCATAGAACTAGGGGCTTTTTTACAAAATAAAGAAAATGAAACCAGTGCGGAGCAGGCGCGCCTGGCAGCTCTGATCGTGGGCGAGTGGGGAGAGGCCGCTTCTGGGACCGCCAAGAGCTGATGCGGAGGTCTGGAGCTATAGTGTAGTGGGCTTGGCTGGCCTGTGGCCAACAGGGGTCAGCTGTCAGACTCCCGGGTTTCAGCCAGGGGGTGCTGGGGGCAAAAGTGAGGGAACCCACGTAGGATGCAAGGGACAGGGCTGCCCGGCTTCAGGATGGAGCTCGGATGGGACCCGCGAGCACAGAGGAGGCTGCCCTCTAGATTCAACTCCGGCGGGGGTGTGCAAAGCGAGGGCGTGTGTGTGTCCCCGCTCTCCCCAGCCTGGGAGTGGCTCTGTGTCCTGTTTCCTTTGGAGGTGCCACCTCACTCGGAGCTTGGGGGACCCTGCCAAGCCCAGGCTGCCTGCTTGCATCTGCTTAGGGATGTTTCTACGTCGCCCGGTTGGGAGGGCCGATACCCCTGGGGTCCCCGGCATCCGAGCAGCCAGTGTAAGGAAGAGCTCTGTGGGTGACCTCGCGCTGGCCAGGAGGGGTTGCTGGTCCCCCCTGTGAGCTGAGTTGTCAGCCCTGTGGCTGGAACCCAAGTGTCAGGAACTGACCATCTTTCCAGGGTACTTCACTGCCCGGTGGCCTTTCTCTGGGACGCTCTCTGCTCCTGTCTGCAGCCTGAACGGAGCCAGCCCAACTTGTGTCTTTTGCCTACCTCCAGTCTGTGGTTTCTCTTGATTTACTTTAAAATTTCCATTTTTACATATTTAGTTTGGTTTGGGGCCACATCCGGTGGTGGTCAGGGATCACTCCTGGTGGTGCTCCAGGCCCGTGTGTGCTGCAGATCAGCCACACCACAGGCTAAGGCCATCGTGAACCCTACTCGCCCTGGGTTCTAAAAGTTCGTCTTAAGTGGGGTTGGTGGGGACTGACTACTAGCGGGGCCAGCCCTGACTCAGTCTCGCAGGGGTCACTGCTGACCACAGAGCTGGGGTGTGGGGCTTTGTGCTTTGTGTGTCTCACACTGCTGGTGACCCGTGTGGTGCTGGGTAGGTTGACCTTGAGCAGACCCTGACTGCGCAGCTGCCCCCTGCCCTCGGGGGAGAAGGGATGTGGTGAGGGGGAGGCAGCCCCCAGCTCACGAGCTGTGTCCTGAACCCCTGGTTGTTCAGCTACCTCCTCCCTAGCTTTTCAGCTCTTTACCCCTAGGTCATGAGTCCTGGTCCCCCCCCCCCCCCCAAGGTTGACAGGGATGTCTGAGTTGGTGGGTGCTGCTGCCCTTGGGTAGCCTTAGCATAGGTGCAAATAGCAGGGCTCTAAGGGGTGCTGCCCATGGAGACCCCAGCCCCTGACGGTGGCTAGGTTGCAGGGCCACACCCCCGTCCCGTGGCCGCACCCAGACCCCCAAGCCAAAGTTCTCCCAGAGCGCTGGTAAGTTTCTCGCCTTTATTTAAAAAAATCCTGTGGGGTAGGTGCAGGGGGGCTTGCCTTCCTTGGCTGGGAGACTCTGGTTCCAGGAGGGCGCTGGGGCGGGTCATGGGGCTGGGGTGTAGTCAGGAGCACCTCCCAGGGCAGGGGACACCTATGTACAGCGGGCGGCCTGCAGCATGCCAGACCGCCAGAGGCCGACCCTCGCCCCCATGGCTACGCGTGGCCCGGGGGCTGGAAGTCAAGGCCTCCCTGGCCGGGGATCCCAGCGTGCGCCCCGGGAACTGGGCCTCAGCCTATCCGTGACAGCCAGGCAGGGTCCCCGTCTCGGGAGATGGGCAGGTGGGCAGGGCGCGCTGCCAGGCACAGCTGGGGCATAGCAGCCGCCGGGCAGCCTTCAGGTTGGGCCCGCCCTGCCGCGGTCCTGCAGAGCAGCCTAGGTGTAGAAGATGACCTCGGGAACCTGGCCGTCCTCCACCGACGTGCCGTTGTTGTTCCCCGCCGCGTAGCAGAAGGTGAAGCACGTCTTGGCGCCCGTCGTGGGCGACTCGTGGGTGACCTTGCGCAGGCCTTTGGTGCCGTAGTGTGAGTCCGGGCCCTGTAGGGGGCGCGCGTGAGCACCGCGGGACGAACCGCCCACGGCGGGTATTTGGGCATTAGGGTAGAGGGTAAGTGGGCGGTGGCAGGGCAGTTGCTGAAGGTCAGGGTCAGGATCCGGGTCCTGGGCAGGGATCAAAGTTGGTGTCCCAGGTGGGGCAAGCAAGTCAGGGTCGGGTATAGAGGTCCTGAGTGGAACATCACAGGGTCAGACCCTCGCCTAGTTGGGATCTAGGGGTCCTGGGTAGGCACAAGGCCCAAACTGCAGGGCCTGGGGGAGGATTGGCGGGACAGGAGGGCCCATCAGAATGGGGTAGTGGAGAGGGGGGTCGGGGCACATGGGGCAGGCGGCAGGAGGCGGGCACGGTGGGGACAAACCGAAGGGGCAGCGCACCTTGAGCGTGGCGCAGGCCGTGTAGTTGACATTGGGCAGAACTTCCACTGGCTCCTTGAACATGACCCGGAAGGTGCTGGCGGAGCCGTCGCAGCTGAAGCCCGTGTCGTTCTGGCCCAGCACCGTGTTGCTGTCGGTGTGGATGATCTGGGGGCACGGAGGGGGGGAGGGGTGAAGGCTGCTCATCCCGTGGCCTCGGCACCCGCCTGAGCCATGAGCAGGCCCCCGAGAATGGGGAGGCCCTCGCCGAGGTCACGCTGAAGGCCGGGTGCGCAGCAGGCAGTGGGCGGCCGTACCTGGATGTTCACCTGGTAATCCGTGGGGCCGTGGATGGAGCCGTAGAGCCCAAAGCCCACCACGAAGATGCGCTTGTTGACCGAGAATCTGTCGATGAGAGGCCAGGCTCAGCGCAGATTCACCCACCCCACCATCAAGGAAGCAGGGGCTGCCACCCGCCTGCCCACTGCCATAGGCACGTCCACCGGTAGCCGGGCTTAACCAATAGAATCTCCCATACGGTGGAAGTCCCGCCCCTGGCGGCTGCCCCTCCCCTTTGGCTCGGCTCCGCCCCGGTGCAGCTGTAGCCCCGCCCCTCACCGCAGGGCCACGCCCCGTAAGCCATAGCCCCGCCCACCTGATGCGGTCGCTCGTCCCGCTGTAGCCCCAGCGGCTCTCCACCTGCTGGAAGCGGTTGATGCAACATTCCTTCCCGCGGAGGCAGCAGCGCGGCCGGTCGATGAAGTCCACGCGCGGCTTGGGGTTGACAGTGAAGTGCAGGAAGAGGCTGACCACCTCCCGGTCCACAAGGATGCCTGACTGCGCGGGGCCTGCAGGAACGGGGAGAACCTTCAAAACCTGCACCTTCCCCCCACCACCCCGACGGGGCGGGAGCACAGGACTCCCTCCCTGGGCAGAATCCCACCCGGTCCCCACCCACTCCCCCAAGTCTCCAGGCCTGGCTGGGGAGGGGAAGGGGCTGCGCAGAGCAGTCAGAAGGGGAGGTCTGCCACCCCGCACACCGACTGCCATGACTGCAAAACACACAAACCCCCCTCAGATGTGCCACAGTCGTTATATGCTCAAACCAGGGCTGGGTGTCAATGCAGGCCAGCCCCACACAAGGACCACAGGACGGGTTCAGCAGGTGGACGCTCAGGGGGCCTAAGACGCTGGCCAGGGGGTAGCTGGCCAGGCTGGAGGGCAGCGGGCAAGCAGCGTTGGGGAGAAAGGGGGACTTTTGGGGATCAAGCAAAACTCAAGAAAATTAGCCGAGGGCCACCCTGCCCCCAAGACGACACGAAACAACACCCAGCCCATCGGGCGGTCACACTGGGATGCACCTGGCACTGCGTGTGTGGACCAAAGAGGCGACATACCCCAGGACACCCCCCGAACCCCACCTGGCCAGTGTCCACAGCCACGGTCTGCAGGACCTGGTACTGGGCGAGCAGGGGCCCCCATGCAATGAGGCTGCTCCTGGCCTCGCCCCACCCAGTTGGGCAGCGGAACATCAATTCCAGGACCAACAGGTTGAAGTGAGAGTGACACTTCTCCCACGATGGCTCAGCTGTGGCGAGAAGTGCTGGCTCTCAGTTTTGCTTGGTCCCGTCTTGGGGGCCCCCCACCCCCCCCACCCCGCTCACCAGCGGCAAACTCCTCGATGGTCATCAGCGGGAAGCGGATCAGCGCCAGCGCCTTGCCCAGCACCTTCCGCTTGTGCTCAGGCGTGACCTGCAGCTGCTGCCGCAGACACTCGGCCTCGGCCCAGCGGACCACGGCGTTGAAGAGCCGCACCTCCCGGATGCCCAGCGTGTCCCGCTCCAGGACGGCCACGAGCGTGTCTGCGGGGAGGGGGCGGAGGACCTCAGCGGGCATGGCTCCCTGGGGGGTCGCCGGTGGCGGTGGGGAGGGACACAGTAGAATCCCCAGGCCTCACCCAGGTCGATGTCGGTGAAGCCCTCGGCGGTGATGGCGTCGGCCGTGTTCTTGTCGATGTTTTCCAGACACAGGCTGGCCAGCTGCGGCTCGTCAAAGAGGCGCGCCTGGGAGCCGGGAGCGGGGGAGGCATCAGCACCCGGCCCCCGGGACCCCTTGCTGAGAACAGGCCCCACAGGCCCAAGCCAGAGTCCATACTCTGAACCAGCATCTGGGCAGAACCCCACCCACAGCCACCCTGTGACCCCTGTGTGGGCGGACCCTCAGGTTCCAGTTCCCAAAGGTCCAAGTTCCTGCTTGGACGGGTAGGGAAAGTTGACCTGTCTCCCTCCCAGCCTTCAGCTGGTCACCTGGCACCCCCCGGACCTCCTTAGACCCCACTCAGGCCACAGTGCCCACACTTTTTTTTTCTTTTTGGATCACACCTGGTGTGACCTGGTGCTCAGGGGTTACTCTTGGCAGTGCTCAGGGGACCATGTGGGATGCTGGGAATCGAACCCAGGTTGGCTGCATTCAAGGCAAATGTCCTCCCCGCGATAGTATTGCTCGTGCTTGGGGGACCATATGGAATGCTGGGAATCAAACCCAGGTCGGCCACATGCAAGGCAAACGCTCTACCCTCTGTGCTATCGCTCCAGCCCCACTCACAGGCTTTGAGGGAACAAGTGTACTCAAGCAGGAGCTACCCTTGCATGTGGCCGATCGGGTTCGATCCCCGGCACCACACAGGGTGTCACAAACTCCACGAGGAGGGATTCCTGAATGCAGATCCCAGAGTAACCCCTGAGCACCAAAGAGTGTGGCACAAACACACACAAAAAAGACAAAATGAAACCCAAAAAGGACCCAAGTTCTGGGCCACAGTAAGACAAAATGAATCCAAAAAAGTATCCAAGTCCTGGGCCCCCAGAATTGAAATTCTTAAGTTTGGAGGATCTTTTTTTTTTTTTTTTTTTTTTTTTGCTTTTTGCGTCACACCTGCCGATGCACAGGGGTTCCTCCTGGCTCTGCACTCAGGAATTACCTCCTGACGGTGCTGGGGGATAATATCGGATGCTGGGAATCGAACCCGGGTCGGCCGCGTGCAAGGCAACCACCCTACCCGCTGTGCTACCTCGCCAACCCCAAGTTTGGAGGGTCTTAAGGGAAAGTCACACCCAGAGGTTGCTCAGGACTTACTCCGGGCTCTGGATTCTGGCCCCCCAAATCCTGAAGTTGCCAAGCAGTAGCCACGCCCACAACAGGACCCGCCCACACGCGGCCCCTCGCCCGCCCGGGTGGCCAGCGCGCCCCCTGCCGGCGCACCTGCGTGAGCAGCATGAAGGCGTTGTCCGCGCGCAGGTTCTTCTTGAGGAATTCCACGCAGTGCGCCTCCAGCGCCGGCACCGCGTACTTCTTGGCCGTGTACAGCGTGGTCATGACCGTCTCGGGCCCGATCTGGACCTCATCGGAGTAGAGGAACCTGCCGGGCAGCGCGGAGGCAGGAGGGCCAGAACTAGCCCCCTGCCCGGTCGCCGCTCCACGGGACCCCCGCCCCAAGGAACGTTCCCTGCTACCGGCCTGATAAAAGCCGTGGCCGATCATGAAAGGATGCGAGGGGCCAGACCCCCCCAACACACACACACACACACACGGTCCAGTTCTCCGGGAGCTCCAGCTCCATGCACACCTATATGGCCACAGAGATCCGCCCACTGCCCCTGACCCGCTGTCAGGGCTCCGGCCACACCCAGCCCTGGCCCTTTAACCTGGTTAAAGTGCTGCCTGGAACCTGGATGGGGTGGCGGTGGGTGGGTTCATTCTAGAGCGCCCCTAAAGGATGCCCCATCCCACAGCACAAACCCTGTAAGCCAGAGGCAGGGGTAGCGGCCAAAGCCATAGGGCAGTAGGCAGGGCGCTGGTCCTTCATGCTGCAGATTCAGATTCGGTCCCCAGCTAGAACCCCGGCCCCCTCAAAAAAATAAGTCGGGGCTGGAGCGATAGCACAGTGGTAAGGCACTTGCCTTGCACACAACCGACCCAGGTTCGATTCCCAGCATCCCACAGGGCTCCCCAAGCACCGCCAGGAGTAATTCCTGAGTGCAGAGCCAGGATAACCCCTGAGCATCGCTGGGTGTGACCCAAAAACCAAAAAAAAAAAAAAAAAGTCAACGAGGCTGAATTGATGGCAAAGCAGGAAGGGCACTTGCCTTGCACACGGCTGACCCAGGCTCTATCTCAGGCCTCCCAAAGGGCTCCCCAGAGCATACTCAGAATGATCCCGAAAGGCAGAATCAGAGTAACCCCTGAGCACCATTGGTGTGGCAAAAAAAAAAGTCAATGCTAGGGCAATTCTTTTTGTTTCTTTGGTTTATTGTGATTTTTTCGGGGGGGAGGTAAATGCCCTCCCTGCTGTCCTATTGCTCTGGCCCCTGACAGGATGGTTCTGAAACTCGAAAAGGAAGCGCAAGAGGCTGGAGCAATAGCACAGCGGGTAGGGCGTTTGCCTTGCATGTGGCTGACCCGGGTTCGATCCCCAGCATCCCATATGGTCCCCCGAGCACCGCCAGGAGTCATTCCTGAGTGCAAAGCCAGGAGGAATCCCTGTGCATCAACGGGTGTGACCCAAAAAAGCCAAAGAAAAGGAAGCACAAGATAGCAGCCTGAGCTCAAGCCCGTGCCTGGGGCAGGTCCCCCCTGGTCTCACCCAGTGAGTGAAGTTGAACCTCACATCACCGAGACCCCCACAGCTGGGGGCGCCCAGGAAAGAAGCGCGCAGAATAGGCCCCTCCACAGACAACAAAAAAAGGGGGGAGGGGTGATGTTCTAGAAGCAACCGAGGATGCAGCGGCTGCACCAGTGTGACTGGGGCGCAGCCAAGGTGCTGCGGCTGTTTCCAAGAGACGGGACGCCCCACCCAGCCACCTTGGGGGAGGTGGGGGCGGTGTCAGGGAAACCCCAGAGTGGAGATGCTCCCCCCCTGCCCCCCTCTCTTACTTGAGCAGCGCCAGGAAGGCAGCGGGCTCCACGTCGGGCAGCTCGATCTCCGTGGACGTAGTGGCCATGCCCCCGTTGAACATGGCATCGAAGACGGCGCTGCCCACGGCCAGCACGAACCTGCGGACAGGGGTTCCGGTCAGTCGGCACAGAGCCGCCGGCGGGAGCCCGGGCCGGGGCACCCATGGGGGGGGTCTGTCTGCCTGCACGGGCATGTGCCCCTCTCAGCAGGCAGACGCCCTGCCAGCCGCCCCCTGCCCCCACCCGACGGCGCGGCCCCAAGTCTAGAGGATGTGGGGCCTGCTGGTCTGGGGAAGGGGCGGGTGGGATGCAGTCCCTCGAGGGAACCCTGAACTGTGACCCCCTCCCATCTATCAGGCCCGGCACCAGCAGCCTCAAGCAGAGAGGAAAGCCCAAGGCTCGCCACCCGCAGTCCCCTACGTCACCAGAAGGCGCTCAGAAGCCACCAGGGAGCAGCAGACGACCACGGCCTGTGCCCGGGCTCCAGGCCCCGCCCACACGCCCCGCCCACAGCTCTGTGACCCCGCCCACAGGCCCCGCCCACTGCACTCCGGGGGCCCCCACCGGCCTGATACCCCTTCCTCCCACCTGCTCCCCTGAGGACCACGTGATTCCTGGTTTGCGCTTGCGGGGCACCTCTGCAGCCCAGTCCCACCCAGCGTGCTAAGCCAATGACCCTGAAAGTCACGTTTACACGGAGCCCCAAAGGCAGCCTCATCCAGGAGATGGTCTTGGGCTAGAGCGATAGCACAGCGCGGAGGGCGTTTGCCTTGCACGAGCCCAGCCGGGTTCGACTCCCAGCATCCCATGTGGTTCCCTGAGCACCGGCAGGAGTGATTCCTGAGTGCAGAGCCAGGACTAAGCCCTGAGCTTCGCCAGGTATGATCCAAAAAGCAAAAAAAAAAAAAAAAAAAAAAGACGGGTCTTTGCAGGGGTCAGGGTCAGGAGTGAAGATCCGGGGGAGGGAGAAGTGTCCGTTGACTGTGGTTTCAGAAAAGGTGGGGAACATCTGTACACTGTCACACAGGAAAGGCCTGGAGTAGAGACTGGGGGGGTGACGTGGGGACCCGGGAGCTGGAGGAAGTAGAGGGGCCCCTTCCTCCTAACCTAGAGTTGGGCTGCCAGGTGGGGGTGCTCTGGGGGCCCAGGGCGTCCTGCGGGGAGGGGACGCTCTGCGACCCAGGACCCCCTATGGAGTCAGGTGCAGGGGCGCTCTGTCCAGCTCCAGGGCGTCCTGCCTGGCAGCAGAGCCGGCGCCCACAGCAGCGGCGCGTCCTCAGAAACCCGGGGCGCCTGGGGCCCCTCGCTGCCTCCCACACACCCCAGAAATAACGCGTCTCCCGTCCGCCTCTTCCAACATCTCGTGCACGGGGAAACCTTCCCACCGTGCAGCCCGAAGGAGGGGCTGCCACCCGCAATGCCAGGCCCACTGGCCCCTCGGGGGCCCGCCAGCTGGGGCCCCAGGAAGGTCAGGACTACGCATGCGCACACAGGAGAACGCTAACGGCCCTTCCCCTCCCAACAAGAGGCCCAGAACTCTGGGCACAGCTGGGGGGAACTCAGGGCAGTACGCGGGGCTTCCAATGGACCCTCCAGTACCACTCCCAGGGGAATAAAGAGGCACAGGTGCGCCTGGAGTAGGTTCCCAGAAAGAGGGCGGAGCCCAGTGTCCTGACCAGCGACAGAGCCCCGCCACATCTGTGCGTCCCTCACTCGGACTGGCTACACAGCAGGGCCCTCGAGGTGGGTCAGGACGGCAGCCAGACACACCAGGCCACGAGCTGGGGACCCTAAGCGGTCCCTAGAGGACCGTTCTGTCTCCAGAGACAGAACGTGGGTGGGGGGCTGGAGGCGGGGATGCACCTGCATTTGGCCAAGTGGAGTCACTCCTGGCACTCACGTGGGCCCCCTGAGTCCACCAGGAGTGATCCCTGAGCGCATGCTCAGTGGCGCAAGCCCAAGGTCCCCAGGCCTGGGACGATCCGGGCTACATGAGCTCATGCAAGTTCCCCAACCAGGCCTACAATGTACCCCCCACCATCATCACAGACACCAGACAGGGAAGGGGGTGATGGGGAAGGGTCAAAGGGCAGACAGTTTGGGGGTTCCTGAGCTCCCACACTCCAGTGTGGCCAGTCCTGCAGACCCCCGGAGCCACAGCCAGGACTGAGGGCGGCGACCCCTTCTGTAGGCAAAAGAGCCCAGGTTTGCACCCCTGCCCCCTGAAAAAAAACAAAAGAGCAAAAATCAGCAGACAAAGAAGTGACCAGAGGCCCCATCTGCCCCTACCACCCACCTCCCAAGCTGGAGCAGGCGACCACACCCCTCCCCACCGTCACCGGGCAGCAGCTCAGGCCAGTCCGACTGCCTTCCACCAACTTGGGGACAAAAGCATGCACATCTCTTCGATGGCAGACGGAGAGGACATGTAAGGGAGGCAGGCAAGACCCTCCTGGGGCCGAGCCCCCAAGAACAGAGGAGTTGGTTAAACTGGCTTATCCGAGACGTCGCAGGAACTTTGCTCCATGGTTTGGAGGCCAGCCACACATGCTAGGGGAAAAGGGAGCTCAGATAGAGAAGGGAGCACCAAATAAAGGGTGTTGGGAGGATCCTCCCAGGATGGGAGAAGCATGCTGAAAGTAGACTATGGACCAAACATGATTGCCACTCAATGCCTCTTTTGCAAACCACAACACCCAAAAGGAGAGAGAGAACAAAAGGGAATGCCCTGCCACAGAGGCAGGGTGGGATGGAGGGGATGAGGGTGGGAGGGATACTGGGATCCGTGGTGGTGGTGGGAAATGGGCACTGGTGGAGGGATGGGTGTTTGATCATTGTACAACTGAAACCCAAGCACAAAAATTTGTAAGTCTACAACTGTACCTCATGGTGTCTCACTAATAAAATTTTTTAAAAAAATTTAAAAAAATAAACAAAGGTAAAAAAAAAGAAAGAAACTGGCTTATCTACATTGGAACACTACACAGCCAGGCGCAGGGATGGGATGGCAGGAGGGAAACTGGGGACATTGGTGGTGGGAAATGGGGAAATGTACACTCATGAAAGGATGGGTATAGGGGCTAGAGCGATAGCACAGTGGGTAGGGCGTTTGCCTTACACACGGCCGACCTGGGTTCGATTCCCAGCATCCCATAGGGTGCCCCGAGCACCGCCAGGAGTGATTCCTGAGTGCAGAGCCAGGAGGAACCCATGGGCATTGCCAGGTGTGACCCAAAAAG